>NC_074674.1:24139650-24240702 GCF_029448725.1 Salvelinus fontinalis
AATCCTCCTTGGCACAGTGGTCACATGCCGACCGCATGATGTACAGAGGACTTTATCTCCATTGAACTGATGGCAGCTTTGTCTGAATGTAGTGTGATCTAGCTTTGGATAAAAGCCTCTGGTAAATGGCATAAAGTAAGTAGCCTTATTCAAGCCAGAATAGTGCAGGAGCCTATCTCGCCTCTTTCTGTAGCATGAGGCAGCTAAATGTACATCTCCTGGAAAGGATGCTAGTCTATTGCAGGGCCTTACCCACAATCCATCTCCTTAATGCTGAGTGCTAAACATTCAGTAAATCATTCTCTTTCTCTACCGCTCTGTCGCTCATTGTGTTTCTCTCTGTATATTTCTCTTTCTGTTTCTTGCTGACTGCTGCTCTGATCCTAGGTTACTTCCCAAATGAAACCCTATTCCCTATGTAGTGCACCACTTTTGACTAGAGCTGTATGGACCCTGATTAAAAGTAGTGTGCACTATATAAGGAAAAGGTTGCCATTTGGTACGCAGCCCCAGTCAGGCTAGATGCTGCTGTTCTAGTGAGCGGGGGTGGTTCCCAGCATTAATAATGTGGCAATCTTCATTTCATGCCAGTTGATTTTAATATGCTCTCTCTCTCTCTCTCTCTCTCTCTCTCTCTCTCTCTCTCTCTCTCTCTCTCTCTCTCTCTCTCTCTCTCTCTCTCTCTCTCTCTCTCTCTCTCTCTCTCTCTCTCTCTCTCTCTCTCTCTCTCTCTCTCTCTCTCTCTCTCTCTCTCTCTCTCTCTCTGTCTCTCTATCTCTCTCTCGCTGTCTATCTCTCCCTCTCTCCTGGCAACCTAACGACTGCCGACTAACTAGAACCATCTCTAATCACCTCTGCTGTGTCATGTTTTACTTTATGTTCCCCATAATCCTCCTTGGCACAGTGGTCACATGCCGACCGCATGATGTACAGAGGACTTTATTTCCATTGAACTGATGGCAGCTTTGTCTGAATGTAGTGTGATCTAGCTTTGGATAAAAGCCTCTGGTAAATGGCATAAAGTAAGTAGCCTTATTCAAGCCAGAATAGTGCAGGAGCCCATCTTGCCTGTTTCTGTAGCATGAGGCAGCTAAATGTACATCTCCTGGAAAGGATGCTAGTCTATTGCAGGGCCTTACCCACAATCCATCTCCTTAATGCTGAGTGCCAAGCAGAGAGGAATCAAGTCCCATTTCTAGAGTCTTTGGTAGGACTCGACCAGGGAATAAAACCCCAAACCTTCCAATCGCAGGACGGACACTTTAACTACAAGGCCACCGAGCTGGTGGAAAATGGCATGTGTAGCTTTATTGGTAACATGTAATCGGGTTAGGGCCCCAATTAGTCGACTGGTCGATTGTTTGGTCGTAAGGCTGTTGGTCGACGGAGATTGTTTTAGTAAAGCAGTAGCAAATATATATATTTGCGGCCATCTCAGTGAACTAATCCATTGCGGAGGCCTAGACTAAAAGCCAATTTTTGCTTGTTTCGAAAAGGTGGTCGGAGGCTCCATATGGAGGTTGTGACACAATTGTGGAGCCTCTAGAGGCATACAGAGGCGAAATCGAGTTCCGTAGCACATCGCCAACTGACATTTACTCCTGAGGTGCTGGCTTGCTGCACCCTTGACAACTACTGTGATTATTATTATTTCACCATGCTTGTCATCTATGAACATTTGAACATCTTGGCCATGTTCTGTTATAATCTCCACCCGACACAGCCAGAAGAGGACTGGCCACCCCTCATAGCCTGGTTCCTCTCTAGGTTTCTTCCTAGGTTTTGGGCTTTCTAGGGAGCTGTTCCTAGCCACCGTGCTTCTACACCTTGTCACAATCGTCTATGGGTGAGAGAGAGGACCAAGGTGCAGCGTGTGCAAAATACATTCTCTTTTACTTAGAAAAAGGAAAAACGACGTAAGTGCAATGACAAGCAACAAATGTTCAACATAGACAATTACCCACAAAACCCCAATGCCTATGACTGCCTTAAATATGGCTCTCAATCAGAGACAATGAACCACAGCTAATTGAGAACCAATCTAGGCAGCCATAGACATAACTAGACAACTACACTAGACACTGCCCCATACACATACAACACCCCTAGACACTACAAAAACACATACATTCCCCATGTCACATCCTGACCTAACTAAAAAACATAAAGAAAACAAAGAATACTAAGGCCAGGGCGTGACACACCTGCATTGCTTGCTGTTTGGGGTTTTAGGCTGGGTTTCTGTACAGCACTTTGAGATATCAGCTGATGTAAGAAGGGCTTTATAAATACATTTGATTTGAATTTGATTTGATTTACTCCAATTAGGGGAGCAGTGATAGAGTTAGCGAAAAATAATAAAGGAAAATATATGATAAGATATATTAATATGATATCGAATCATGTAGTAAAGAAACAAGTGTTAAACAAATCAAAATATTTTTTATATTTAATATTCTTCAAAGTATCCATCCTTTACCTTGATGACAGCTTTGCACACTCTTGGCATTTTATCAACCAGCTTCATGAGGTAGTCACCTGGAATGCATTTCAATTAACAGGTGTGCCTTGTTAAAAATGAGGACCACCACAGGAATACAAGACCTGGTGTTACCTCTGCTGCAGAGGGTAAGTTCATTAGAGTTACCAGTCTCAGAAATTGCAGCCTAAATAAATGCTTCACAGAGTTCAAGTAACAGACACATCTCAGCATCAACTGTTCAGAGGAGACTGTGTGAATCAGGCCTTCATGGTTGAATTGCTGCAAAGAAACCACTACTAAACCACCAATAAGAAGAAGAGACTTGCTTGGGCCAAAGATAACGAGCAATGGACATTAGTCTGGTGGAAATCTGGTCTTTGGTCTGATGAGTCAAAATTTGAGATTTTTGGTTCCAACCACCGTATCTTTGTGAGACGCAGAGGAGGTGAACGGATGATCTCTGCATTTGTGGTTCCCACCGTAAAGCTTGGAGGAGGAGGTGTGATGGTGTGGGGGTGCTTTGCTGGTGACACTGTCTGTGATTTATTTAGAATTCAAGGCACACTTAACCAGCATGGCTACCACAGCATTCTGCAGCGATACGCCATCCCATCTGGTTTGCGCTTAGTGGGACTATCATTTGTTTTTCAACAGGACAATGACCTAAAATACACCTCCAGGCTGTGTAAGGGCCATTTGACCAAGGAGAGTGATGGAGTGCTGCATCGATGACCTGGCCCCCACAATCACCCGACCTCAACCCAATTGAGATGACGGGCCGACTCATCCCAAACCAAGGGAAGAAAAGGCAACCAACAAGTGCTCAGCATATGTGGAAACTCCTTCAAGACTGTTGGAAAAGCATTCCAGGCGAAGCTGGTTGAGAGAATGCCAAGAGTGTGCAAAGCTGTCATCAAGGGAAAGGGTGGCTACTTTGAAGAATCTCAAATCTAAGATATATTTAGATTTGTTGAACACTTTTTTGGTTACTACATGATTCCATATGTGTTATTTCATAGTTTATGTCTTCACTATTATTCTACAATGTAGAAAATAGTAAAAATAAAGAAAAACCCTGGAATGAGTAGGTGTGTCCTAACATTTGACTGATACTGTATATTTACCCCAAAAATATATGGGGGGTTGGAAATGATGCAGACAATTACATTGATGGAAGTTACAATCTGTCTGCAATATTAAAACTAATCTACCCACAACAAAAAAGTCAATGTACATGGTGGTAGGTTGCCTGTGTGGTCCTCTTGTGGTAATTTAAGGTTTAATGTGTATTTTTGTTTGGTTACAGTAGTTTTTGTGGTCCTAGTTTCACGGACACGGTAGCCCTTGTGGTTCTAGTTTTATGGTCAAAGTAGTGGTTGTGGTCCTAGTTTCACCATCACTGTAGTCCTTGTGGTTCTAGTTTGATGGTCACAGTAGTCTTTGTTGCCTCTCGCCTCATTAGAGCCATCTGAGTCACTGTAGTCTGGGCGCACCTTGACCCCATCGCAATGTTATCCTGTACTGTCACAACCATCACAGAGAGGAGGGGCAAACGGGTGGTGCAGAGTGAGAGGGGCCACATTGAGACTAATATGATGTGTGTTGTTTCTGTTGTCAGTGAATCATCCCTTTTTGGTTGTGGCTAATTGGAGCGGCAGTAAAACACGATGGGAGTGGAGGAGACTGTGTGTGTGTGTGCTTGACTGTCTGTGTGTGTGCGTGTGTGTGTGTGTGTGACTGTGTGCGTGGGACTGTGTGTGTCTTCTATCGAGACAGACGGTTACACATTCCAGAGGCCTGCGTTAGCTCTGTGTGCAGGGAGACAAAGAGGAAGAGAGAAAGACAGAGGGAGAGGCAAGGGCAGGGAGTGTGTAGAGGAGTTCAATATAGGTGATAGAGAGAGAGATATATAGAGAGATAGACAGAAGAGAGATTGAGAGAGATGTAGTTTCTTCCTGTTTTACACTAATAACATTCCAGAGTTCATCTCATGAACAAAACCAAGTTGATTACCACGAGAGTAGTGCACTTCACATCATCCACAACCGTAAAGAAAATGGCTTTCCTTTTCTGAATCCTCTCAAGGTCCTTTCTCCTTTTGTTTCCCCCGGTGTTCACCACAGTTTGTACCTCGTTCTCCCTGTGTCTGCACTCTCAAAGGAGCTCCAGAATTGATTCCAAGTGCCTAGGCTGGTCCTGGTGTCTTAATCTTTTACCAAGTGTCTGGCACGCTGGCCTTTTTGCAGATCAGTGTGTATGCGTACGGGCCTGTGAGCGGATGCACTGTAAGCCGAGCGTAGGAGTGGATTATCACTAGGTAATGGCATGATGCGTGACACTAAATAATTGTGCTATTATTTTTTACATTTCAAACAATGACTGATGTTCTGGTAGCAGTTTTCTTGACAGTGATCCATGTCAATGCAGAATGTACATATTATCCAATATGGATACGGGGTTAATCAAAGCGTGTTCTTGTTAGTATGCCAATTGCTGTAGCTGACAGGGAAGTTATTACGGTTTATTATGATCAGGATAACTATGATTAATATTATAACAATCTCTCGTGGACAGACTACCTAAAATACATGGTACTGTAACATCTGTCAAAAGACTGGGATGCAACGACTAGCGAGAAACAATTTTTCCAGTGCTAACATTTTTTGTCATTGTCTATTTTAACGAATCAGGATTTAGTAGGCGTGAGCACCTTTTGAAAATCAGAAGGGGAGGGAACACTTGGCCATAGACTTGCCAGAAACTCGCAGAGAGAGGGGGGTGGAGCTCCCGTACATCTTCCGCTCCTCGTTCCAGTATATTTTCTCATACATTTCCCCCTAAATCCTAATGGAGTATCTGAAGCAATTATGCACAATTTTAGTTTTGGGTTTCCAGATTAATATAATAATAAGATATTCCATTTAGCACATGCTTTTATCCAAAATACAGTAGTATGTGCATATATTTTTGTATTGGTGGCCCCAGCAGGAGTTGAACACATAATCCTGGCATTGCAAGCCATACGATGCCTTACCAACTGAGCCACCCAGGACCACTGCTTACGTGTGTATCTTACATATTCCTGGCGCACACGTTGGTATGTACATTCTGACAGTTTAAATTACCTTGTTCAAGCCACAAGACTACATCAGCCTGTCTCGCTAACCTGTAGCTAGCATTAGTCACCCTAATGGCCTTGACCACATCATGCCCAGAATCTCTCCTGTCTCTCTCCTCTCTCTCTCTCCTCTCCTCTCCTCTCTCTCTCTCTCTCTTTCTGTCTCAGCATTTAGAGTGGTTTCAACTCACTGCATGGCTCATCTCTCTGTCACCTGGAGCAGAGGAAGCTCATTATGATTGCCTTATCCATATGAATCACACACACACACCACCACCACCACCCTCATCTACCCACCACACACACACGCCTCCAGCTGGAATGCAGATGTGATGCAGCCATGGCTCCTGTGTGTAGTAGTACTGCGTTGTGCCACACCCCCTGCCAGGTCAGAGTGATGGTGTCCCGCCCTGGAAGACCAGAGCATCTTTCTCTCATCTGTGTGTGTGTGTGTGTGTGTGTGTGTGTGTGTGTGTGTGTGTGTGTGTGTGTGTGTGTGTGTGTGTGTGTGTGTGTGTGTGTGTGTGTGTGTGTGTGTGTGTGTGTGTGTGTGTGTGTGTGTGTGTGTTGTGTTTGTGTGTTTCTCTCTCATCATTATGCTTCTACAGCCCTTTTCCTACTCCCGGAATGCAACCCTGTGGAATTCTAAAAGCCCAGGATGGGATTGGAGGGGTGCGGACGGGTTGGGGGTTGAATATATTTCCATATAAACTGTCAGACTGTCTGCTTGAGAGCCTTACCCATTATTGTTGAGTCTTTTCTGGATTTCAGAAGTTTTTTCTCCCCATCTCTTTCTCTCTCTATTTATACAGTCACATCAGAAATGATTGTCACCCTTGGTAACGATGAGCAAAAAGACTGTATAAAATAAATAATACAAAATACCGAGCTACTGTATATTGTATCCTCAAAAAAGAAAAGAAAATTCTACTACTAATACAATTGCTCAGATAAAAATATGTTCTTTAATATGTTTTTTTGTATCTTAAAAGATAAGTGTCAAAATGATTGGCACTGCTAATGAATCTTATAAATAAAATCAAACAAAACGTGATCTCGTTAACGTTCTATTTTTTTATTAATTATTCTCAGGTTAAGGAGCAATATTGTGGCCTTTAATGGCTTCCTGTCTTACTGGGGGTATAGAAATTAGGTAACATGCATGTAAAATCCATTTGTCACGGGGAAAGGAAAAAACTCACAAATGAAAATAGACAAATGGTTGTTGACTTTCATAAAACAGGCAATGGGTACAAAACACTACTGAAAAACCAAATATACCACTTACCACTATTGGCGCAGCAATTAAGAAGTTTAAAAGTCACTGGAACAGTGGTAATCTTGCCTGGTAGAGTGTATCTTTACCCAAGTCTATCTTGTCCCCAAGCACAGTGAGGAAGACGGTTGGGTAGGCAAAACAAAAGTCCAAGGGCCACAGTTGGAGAATGACAGATCTTTGTCGTTTCTTAGGGTCACCAAGTCTCCAAATCTACAATTAGACGCCACCTCCATGCCAATAGGCTATTTGGAAGGGTTGCCATAAAAAGCCTTTGTTGAGAGCTGTCACGCCCTGACCTTAGAGATCCTTTTTATGTCTCTATTTGGTTTGGTCAGGGTGTGATTTGGGGTGGGTATTCTATGTTCTTTAGTTCTATTATTTGTATTTCTATGTTTTGGCCGGGTAGGGTTCTCAATCAGGGACAGCTGTCTATCATTGTCTCTAATTGAGAACCATACTTAGGTATCCCTTTTCCCACCTGTCTTTGTGGGAGGTTAACTTTGTTTATGGCACTTAGCGCTTTAGCTTCACAGTTGTTTGGATTGTTTATTGTTTTTGTCGGCGTCATAATAAATAAAGGAATATGTACGCTCACCATGCTGCGCTTTGGTCAACTTCTGTTGACGGCCGTGACAGAACCTCCCACCACAAAAGGACCAAGCAGCGTGGTAAGGCGACTTGGGAGGAAATCCTGGATGGTAAAGGACCCTGGAGGCAGGCTGGGGAATATCGTCGTCCCAAGGAGGAGCTGGAGGCAGCAAAGGTGGAACGGCATCGTTACGAGGGAACACGGCTAGCAAGGAAGCCCGAGAGGCATCCCCAAAAACATTTGGGGCTGATTGGCTGAGTCAGGTTGGAGACCTGAGCCAACTCCTCGTGCTTACCGTGGTGAGCGTTGTACTGGTCAGGCACCATGTTATGCGGTGGAGCGCACGGTGTCTCCAGTGCGTGTTCACAGCCCGGTGCGCTACCTCCCAGCTCCCCGCATCTGCCGGGCTAGGGTGAGCATCCAGCCAGGACGGGTTGTGCCAGCTCTGCTCTCCAGACCTCCAGTACGCCTCCGCGGCCCAGTGTATCCGGGGCCTCTGCCAAGGACAAGGCCTCCTGTATGTCTCTCCAGCCTGTTGAGTCCTGTGCCTGCGCCCAGAACTAAGCCTCCTGTATGTCTCCCCAGCCTGGTGAGTCCTGTGCCTGCTGCCAGAACCATGCCTCCTGTATGTCTCCCCAGCCTGGTGAGCCCTGTGGCAGCTCCACGTACCAGACTGCCCATACGTCTCCTCACTCCAGTGATGATCCATGGCACGAAGCCTCCAGTGATGATCCATGGCACGAAGCCTCCAGTGATGATCCATGGCAAGAAGCCTCCAGCGACATTCTCCAGTCCGGAGCCTCCAGCGACGGTCTCCAGTCCGGAGCCTCCAGCGACGGTCTCCAGTCCGGAGCCTCCAGCGACATTCTCCAGTCCGGAGCCTCCAGCGACGGTCTCCAGGCCCGAGCCTCCAGCGTCATTCTCCAGTCCGGAGCCCCCAGCGACGGTGCCCAGTCCGGGGCCCCCCAGCAACGGTGCCCAGTCCTGGGCCCGCAACGAGGGTGCCCAGTCCGGGGCCCGCAACGAGGGTGCCCAGTCCGGGGCCCGCAACGAGGGTGCCCAGTCCGGGGTTGGCGATGAGGGTCCCCACACCAGAGGTGCCACCTAAGTGGGGTGAGCCAGTGGTGGAGCGGGGTCTGCGTCCCGCACCTGAGCCGCCACCGCGGATAGATGCCCACCCAGACCCTCCCCTATAGGTTCAGGTTTTGCGGCCGGAGTCCGCACCTTTGGGGGGATACTGTCACGCCCTGACTGGGTATTCTATGTTCATTAGTTCTATTATATGTATTTCTATGTTTTGGCCGGGTAGGGTTCTCAATCAGGGACAGGTGTCTATCGTTGTCTCTGATTGAGAACCATACTTAGGTAGTCCTTTTTCCCACCTGTCTTTATGGGAGGTTAACTTTGTTTATGGCACTTAGCCCTTTAGCTTCACGGTTGTTATGGATTGTTTATTGTTTTTGTCGGCGTCATATTAAATAAAGGAATATGTACGCTTACCACGCTGCGCTTTGGTCTACTTCTGTTGATGGCCGTGACAAGAGCAACCAACAAAATGTAAACGCCTGGATTTTGTAAATGGCATTGGCATTTGGATTGGAACCGGGTGCTATGGTCAGATGAGACAAATTAGAGCTCTTTGGCCCCACACACCAGTGGTGGGTTTGACGTCGAAAGAAGGATGCATATGCAGAAAATAAACTCATACCTACTGTAAAATATAATAATAACAATGATCATAATAATAATAATGAATTTAATATACATGTGTCATCAGATCAGATCGTTTTTTGTCTTTCTGCTGAAGGGAGATGGACCTGGAGTAGCAAAGGGTGCATGTGGGGCAGGAGGGTAGGATGAGGTCAGACAGATACTTTGGAACAGAGTTGTGGATACCTTGGTAGATGTGAACCAGGATTTTAAACTCAATGTGTGAGCATATAGGGAGCCAGTGGAGGTTGAACCGCACTGGAGTGATGTGCTCACGGGGGGAGGTGCGGATGAGGACACGTACAGCACAGTTCTGGACATAAGATAGCGCCGGAGAGGAAGGCAGACGTTTCACGTGTCCCCAACAGATTGTTTTTTTGTTTGTTTATTTGCATTGTTTGTAACTTTTTTTTAAATCAAAGTTATTTTGTACATAATGTTACCGCTACCGTTATGACCGAAAATAACTTCTAGACATCAGGACTGCGATTACTCACCACGGACTAGCAGAATCCTTTTTTTCCTTTCTGGACTCTGACGAGCCCGACGCGAAGGATATACTGCTTTCTCGGGAACAGGCCCAGATCTCTGCGATTTGCTTGAAGAGGCAGAGAAAAAGGGGCCAAAGGGTGGGCTGCCTTCTGAGAATTCATAGGCAATCGAATAAACCCCCACTTCCGTCCTTTCTGCTAGCAAACGTGCAATCTTTGGAGAATAAAATCGTCGAGCTGTGCGGAAGATTAAACTACCAACGAGACATTAAAAACTGTAACATCTTTATGCTTCACGGAGTCGTGGCTAAACGACGACACTATCAACATACAGCTGGCTGGTTACATGCTATACCGGCAGGATAGAACAGTGGTGTCTGGTTAGACAAGGGGCGGCGGACTATGCATTTTTGTAAATAACAAGGAAGTCTCGAGCTATTACTCGCCTGAGGTAGAGTATCTCATGATAAACTGTAGACCACTCTATCTACCTAGAGAGTTTTCATCTGTATTTTTTGTAGCTGTTCACATAACACCACACTCAAAGCCTGGCACTAAGACAGCATTGATTGAGCTGTATTCCACCATAAGCAAACAAGAAAACGCTCACCCAGAGGCGGCGCTCCTAGTAGCCGGGGACTTTAATTCCGGGAAAACTTAAATCTGTTTTTAGCAATTTTCTATCAGTATGGTAAATGTGCAACCAGAGGAAAAAAACTTTGGACTACCTGTACTCCACACACAAAGCTCTCTCTTGCCCTCCATTTGGCAAATCTGACCATAATTCTACCCTCCTGATTCCTGCTTACAAGCAAAAATGAAAACAGGAAGCACCAGTGACTAGATCAATAAAAAAGTGGTCAGATGAAGCAGATGCTAAGCTACAGGACTGTTTTGATAGCACAAACTGGAATATGTTCCGGGATTCGTCCGATGGCATTGAGGAGTACGTCACATCAGTCATTGGCTTCATCAATAAGTGCATTGATGATGTCCTCCCCAAAGTGACCGTACGTACATACCCCAACCAGAAGCCATGGATTACAGGCAGCATCCGCACTGAGCTAGAGCTGGCTAGAGGCTAGAGCTGCCGCTTTCAAGGAGCGGGACTCTAATCCGGAAGCTTATAAGAAATCCCGCAATGACGTCCGTCGAACCATCAAACAGGCAAGCGTCAATATAGGACTAAGATTGAATCGTCCTACACCGGCTCTGACACTCGTCGGATGTGGCAGGGCTTGCAAACCACTACAGACTACAAAGGGAAGCACAGCCGAGAGCTTCCCAGTGACACAAGCCTACCAGACGAGCTAAACTACTTCTATGCTCGCTTCGAGGTAAATAACACTGAAATATGCATGCGAGCACCAGCTGTTCTAGAAGACTGTGTGATCACACTCTTCGCAGCCGATGTGAGTAATACCTTTAAACAGGTCAACATTCACAAGGCCGCAGGTCCTGATGGATTACCAGGACGTGTATTGCGAGTATGCGCTGACCAACTGGCAAGTGTCTTCCCTGACATGTTCAACCTCTCCCTGTCTGAGTCTGTTATACCAACATGTTTTAAGCAGACCACCATAGTGCCTGTGCCCAAGAACACTAAGGTAACCTGCCTAAATAACTACCAACCCGTAACACTCAAGTCTGTAGCCATGAAGTGCTTTGAAAGGCTGGTCATGGCTCACATAAACACCATTATCCCAGAAACCCTAGACCCACTCCAATTTGCATACCGCCCCAATATATCCACAGATGATGCAATCTCTATTGCACTCCACACTGCCCTTTCCCACCTGGACAAAAGGAACACCTATGTGAGAATGCTATTCATTGACTACAGCTTAGCGTTCAACACCATAGCTCCCTTGAAGTTCTTCAATAACCTAAGGACCCTGGGACTAAACACCTCCCTCTGTAACTGGATCCTGGACTTCCTGACGGGCCGCCCCAGGTGGTAAGGGTAGGTAACAACACATCCACCACGCTGATCCTCAACACAGGGGCCCCTGTTCACTCATGACTGCACGGCTGTGCACGACTCCAACACCATCATTAAATGTGCCAGTGACACAACAGTGGTAGACATGATCACCGACAACAAAGAGACAGCCTATAGGGAGGAAGTCAGAGACCTGGCCGTGTGGTGCCAGGAGAACAACCTGTCCCTCAACGTGATCAAGACAAAGATGATGATGATTGTGTGATGAGATGATGAGATGATTGTGGACTACAGGAAAAAGAGGACCGAGCACGTCCCCATTCTTATTGATGGGGCTACAGTGGAGCAGGTTGAGAGCTGTGTCCACATCACCAACAAACTAACATGGTCCAAGCACACCAAGACAGTCGTGAAGCGGGCACGACAAAACCTAATCCCCCTCAGGAGACTGAAAAGATTTGGCATGGGTCCTCAGATCCTCAAAAGGTTCTACAGCTGCACCATCGAGAACATCCTGACTAGTTGCATCACTGCCTGGTATGGCAACTGCTCGGCTTCCGACCGCATGGCACTACAGAGGGTAATACTAACGACACAGTACATCACTGGGGCCAAGCTTCCTGCCGTGCAGGACTTCTATACCAGGCGGTGTCAGAGGAAGGCCCTAAAAGTGGTCAAAGACTCCAGCCACCCTAGTCATAGACTGTTCTTTCTGCTACCGCACGGCAAGCTGTACTGGAGCACCAAGTCTAGGTCCAAGAGGCTTCTAAACAGCTTTTACCCCCAAGCCATAAGACTTCTGAACATCTAATCAAATGGCTACCCAGACTATTTGCATTGCCCCCCCCCCCTCCTCTTTACATCGCTGCTACTCTCTGTTGTTTTCATCTATGCATAGTTCAATAACTTTACCTACATGTACATACTACCTCAACTAACCGGTGCCCCCGCACATTGACTCTGTACCAGTACCCCCCTGTATATAGTCTCGCTATTGTTGTTTTACTGCTGCTCTTTCAATCAATCAATCAAGTTTATTTTATATAGCCCTTCGTACATCAGCTAATATCTCGAAGTGCTGTACAGAAACCCAGCCTAAAACCCCAAACAGCAAGCGATGCAGGTGTAGAAGCACGGTGGCTAGGAAAAACTCCCTAGAAATGCCAAAACCTAGAAAGAAACCTAGAGAGGAACCAGGCTATGAGGGGTGGCCAGTCCTCTTCTGGCTGTGCCGGGTGGAGATTATAACAGAACATGGCCAAGATGTTCAAAATGTTCATAAATGACAAGCATGGTCAAATAATAATCAGGAATAAATGTCAGTTGGCTTTTCATAGCCGATCATTAAGAGTTGAAAACAGCAGGTCTGGGACAGGTAGGGGTTCCATAACTGCAGGCAGAACAGTTGAAACTGGAACAGCAGCAAGGCCAGGTGGACTGGGGACAGCAAGGAGTCATCATGCCCGGTAGTCCTGACGTATGGTCCTAGGGCTCAGTTCCTCTGAGAGAGAGAAAGAAAGAGAGAAGGAGAGAATTAGAGAGAGCCAAGATGTTCAAAATGTTCATAAATGACACGCATGGTCAAATAATAATCAGGAATAAATGTCAGTTGGCTTTTCATAGCAGATCATTAAGAGTTGAAAACAGCAGGTCTGGGACAGGCAGGGGTTCCATAACTGCAGGCAGAACAGTTGAAACTGGAACAGCAGCAAGGCCAGGTGGACTGGGGACAGCAAGGAATCATCATGCCCAGTAGTCCTGACATATGGTCCTAGGGCTCAGGTCCTCCGAGAGAGAGAAAGAAAGAGAGAAGGAGAGAATTAGAGAGAGCATACTTAAATTCACACAGGACACTGGATAAGACAGGAGAAGTACTCCAGATATAACCAACTGGCCCTAGCCCCCCGACACAAACTACTGGAGCATAAATACTGGAGGCTGAGACAGGAGGGGTCAGGAGACACTGTGGCCTCATCCGATGATACCCCCGGACAGGGCCAAACAGGAAGGATATAATTAATTACTTGTTACTTTTATCTCTTATTCTTGTCTGTATTTTTTGAAACTGCATTGTTGGTTGGGGGCTCGTAAGTAAGCATTTCACTGTAAGGTCTACACCTGTTGTATTCGGCACATGTGACTAATACAATTTGATTTGATAATGAAGCCTTCTTAAGCACTTAGCAGATGTGCCAACAAACAGGGCATTTCAGTAGTCCAGAACAGTGCCGGTCAGTGCCATTTAAGATGAGGGATGAGCATGGCTTATTTCTATTACAGCATATTGGTGACTGTCATTCATATTCCATTCACCCAGTTCAATGTAACATCGATAGGTTTAGGCTACTACTTGATACTCAAATGTTCCCTATACCCATCATGAGGTTGCTACAACCTAGCCTATGAATTAAAGTTTACAATGTAGGTGCACACAGGTCAAGTGAACATTTTGGATAGACAGTGACACATTCAATACCGCCTTGCACATTCTTGCCTACATCTAGCTGTTCTAGGGGGTGATCCTTAGTCCAACAGTTGCAAACAAGAGTTTCTATTTGAACAATTCAGGTATGTTTATCCCCGTTTCGTTCCATTTTCTTCCGTTTAAGAAACGTTTTTCAACACAACACATCAGCTGTATGTGACCAGGCGAAAAAACCTTGCCTAGCCAAACCATATCATAACTGCTACGCACAGCCTACATCGTAGTCACCATATTAGCTAAAGTAATGTCATAGTCAACATAGCTAATGGAACTAACGTGTTCGTAATCCCGCTACAATCATGCAGTACAGTGTACAGTCAGTAAGCAGTTTAGCAGTTACACTACAGGCCCTGGTGGCAATAAATTAGTACAACCAAAAACTAACCAAAAGCTTACCTTGACTTGGAAGAGTTCCAGTGTTGTGCTGTATAGTCATAGCCAGCTAGCTAACATAGCATCCCTCTGTTTGAGCCGGATGTTTGAGTAAGAAAAACTAGCCAGCTGCATTTGCTAGCTAAGTAAGTGAAAGTGAAAGAAAATGTTAAATAGCTCTCTCTCTCGTTCAACTGTTGTCTTTCTCTTTGAGTTAACTACTCACCACATTTTATGTACTGCAGTGCTAGCTAGCTGTAGCGTATGCTTTCAGTACTAGATACATTATCTGATCCTTTGATTGGGTAGACAACATGTCAGTTCATGTTGCAAGAGCTCTGATAGGTTGGAGGACGTCCTCCGGAAGTTGTCATAATTACTATGTAAGTGTATGGATGGCGCTGAGAACCATGACCCCCCCCCCCCCCCTCTTTTTTGTATTGAAGTCAATGTACCCAGAGGAGGACGGAAGCTAGATTTCCTCCGGCTACACCATAGTGCTACCCTACATAGTGCTGTTGAGGCTACTGTACACGTTCATTGCAAAACAGTGTGTTTTAATCAATTATTTGGTGACATGGGAATATATTTAGTATAGTTTTATCGAAAAGGATAACTTTTTTTATGTTTCACTATATTTATTTTTATGAAATTCAGTGAGGAGGATCGTCCTCCCCTTTCTCCTCTGAGGAGCCTCCACTGGTCCAGACGGGATGAGATAAAGGCATGAATAAGGTCATATTCTGTAGATGGAAAAATACAACTTTGGTTACACTTTTGTAGTCGGCTATCTGTCAAATATCACATCCAGGTTGCGAACCTCACTGGAGGGAAGGACTTTGACACCATCAATATTGAGGCTGTAACTGCTGATGTTGTTAATGATGGTGTGAGTGCCAATCAGGATGACCTCTGTGTTTTTGCAATTTAACTGCAGAAAACTCAGCTGCATCCACACTTTGATGTCCTGCAGACAACTGACCAGGAGTGCAATGGCATTGGCAGTTGCAGTGTTTGTGGAGACATATAGCTGAGTTTCGTCAGCATAAAAGTGAAAGCCCAGTCCGTGTTTCCTCAAGATGTTTCCCAGTGGCAGAATGTAGATACAAAATAGTAGTGGCCCTAGGACTGTGCCTTGAGGGACTCCTGGTGGACCACCACTGTGTCTGACCTACTAGGTCCGGGGGCTACAAACTGGGAACGATCAGTGAGATAGGACCTGAACCAGTCCATGGATGACCGTGTCAAATGCTGCACTGAGGTCCAGCAGTATGAGGATGCTGGGAGTTCCAGAGTTTGCATTCATGAGGAGGTTATTGGTGGCCCTTACCCGGGCAGTCTCTGTGCTGTGTCTAGTTCTGAAACCCGACTGGAAGGGCTCGAGTAGGTTGGCCAGATGGTGTTGGAGTTTTCTAGACACAGGACATTCAATGAGCTTACTCAGGAAGAGCAGGTTGGAGATAGGCCTGTAGTTCTTGGCCTCCCGGGTGGCGCAGTGCTAGCTGCGCCACCAGTGTCTCTGGGTTCGCGCCCAGGCTGGGCTGGGTTCGCGCCCAGGCTCTGTCGCAGCCGGCCGCAACCGGGAGGTTCGTGGGGCGACGCACAATTGGCATAGCGTCGTCCGGGTTAGGGAGGGTTTGGCCGGTAGGGATATCCTTGTCTCAGTATGTAAAATGTAATAAAATGTATGCACTCTACTGTAAGTCGCTCTGGATAAGAGCGTCTGCTAAATGACTAAAATGTAAATGTAATGTAAATGTTCTGGAGGTTGTCAGGGTCAGATCAAGGCTTTTTGAGTACTGGTGTGACTGCAGCGAGTTTGACCTGAGGAGGGACACATCCAGTGGTGAAGGACTTGTTGATGATTTCTGTGAAGAAAGGCTCCAGAGCAGGTAAGCAGGTCTTGACAAGGAAGGTGGGGATAGGGTCAAATTAACAAGTGGTGGGCCTCATTGTCCTAACCAGCTTGGTTATATCAGCTGCAGTGACTGTGGTGAAGGTGGCGAACTGGTCATATCAACTACAGGGGCTGAAGAGGACAAAAGGGTGTTATTGATGTTTTCAATTTTGCTTTGGAAGAAGCAAAGGTATTGATTGCACCATTCTGGGGAGGATGAGGTAGCAGAATTGTTCACAGATTGGATGAGCCCTGCCGTTGCTGATCAGTTGGGAGTTACAGGTTGTCCGATCTGCATTTAAGACCTGTTTATAGTCTTTGTCTTTCTGATGTTGCTCATAGATCTTCACATTTACAGTTAGCCCAATTTTCTAGACGACGTCCAGTTGCTTTGGGAGAGCATAGGTCCTCAGTGTACCAGGGAGAAGATTTGGAGAAAGACACCAGATGGGTTTTCAAAGGAGCAACTTCATCCAGTATGGAGTATTAAGAATTAAGCCACAGCATCACCAACTGGCAGGTTGGAGATAGATTCAGTAAGCTGGGCTGTGTTTATAGTCTTGTGCCGAGTGGGTAGAGGAATATCTAGGTTGAAGGTGATGAGTTTGTGGTCAGACAGCCCTGACACATTCCATCCAGTTTTGCCAGATCCACGCCTGAGGTACAGACCAGGTCTAGTGTATGGCCTTTGTTGTGGGTGGAAAAGTCCACATGCTGTTGGAGTCCAAAGTTGTCCAGGATATCAGCCAGGCCAGTAGAGAGACTGCAGTCAGGGGAGTCGACATGTACTGCATGCTGAAATCTCTAAGTGCTAGCATAGCAGGGCACAAGGGGCTCAGGAGTGTTACTAGCTCAGATAGTTCAGAAATAAAGTCAGAGTTGAGCTTAGGAGGCCGATAAATCATATAAATCAATATGGTGGTGGATCTTTGATGTCAGGGGGCAGTTTTCTTCCACTTGTTCTGAGGCCCTTGTTAAGGTCAACAGCATTGTGAACTCTACCAAGTACCAGAACATTTTAGCCAAAAACCTGGTTGCTTCCGCCACGAGAATGAAACTTGGACGCAAGGGGATTTTCCAGCAAGATAATGACCACAAGAACACATCAAAATCCACAAATATATGGTTAATTAACCACAAAATCAACATTTTGCAATGGTCATCTCAGTCTCCATAAGCGCAGACCGAATGATATCAAGTTTCTACTATAAATAATATCATTTCCAAAAAATGTTGAACTCAGTATTTGTATTTATTTTACAAAGTATTTTTTGATCATCTTTGTCAAGGCTGCCAATCATTTCAGATGTGACTGTATATACAGTATCTACCTCTTTGTACATGCACAAAGTACGATACAAATAAATTTATGTGAGTGGAGTCGTTATAGTATCAGCCATGTATAGATGTCACCCAGTATAGATATCAGCCATGAAGCACCACAGATTAATTTTAATATGTTAACCATTCCACTGCTGAATCAGGGTTTTGTGTACAGTGTTACGACACTAATGATAACATCACCCTACACTGTGTTCTACAACATGCGTTTACCCTCCTACATGGCCTTTTATCCACTGTGAGTGTTCTTGTTGTGAGCATGCAGTTTAGGGTGATGTATTACCTGGCTGCGCCTTAGAGAGATAGTTATACCTGGTCTCACCTCAACAGAGGAGACTTCCAACAACAGCTCTGCGTGTGAACAGAAACACAGTAGCAAATTAAAAAGTCACTACAGAACCTTGTATCTCCCTAAAGATGCTTGTTTTTGCTTTGATAGGTAACTACAACTGGCCTGTTAAAATTTGAACAATCTTTTCTATTTCATCATCTTGGTGAGGCAGTGCCGAAAAATTGCCCATTGACTTTGGAGTAAAATGGTGACTGGAGGCATTATTAATTTCAGACTTCATTGTTTCCAAATATTCAGAACCTCACTTAAATTCAGTCTAGTTGGATGAAAAAGCAGGGAAAGAAAGCTTTCTCCCTCCACAGCTGACATTGCGTTTGCAAAGTGTGTCTTTTTACTTAATTTTCACTTTCCTACATCTACAGTCCCCAGAGAGGCTGGGGGAGACAATGAGACAGTGAAAGAGGGAGAGATGGAGAGACAAAGCTAAGCTAGAGAGATAATGACTGAGTGAGAGAGAAGTTAAAGCGATAGAGAGACAAAGGGATTGATGGATGCTAATGCAGGGCGACACACAGAGGCTGATGCCGGCCATTTATCCTGTGTGTGAGCTGAGACAGTGACAGCTGAGGGAGACAGTAGGACATTATGTGAACGTCTGTGTGTGTGTGTGTGTGTGTGTGTGTGTGTGTGTGTGTGTGTGTGTGTGTGTGTGTGTGTGTGTGTGTGTGTGTGTGTGTGTGTGTGTGTGTGTGTGTGTGTGTGTGTGTGTGTGTGTGTGTGTGTGTGCGTGTGTGTGTTTGTGTATGTGTTACTGCGTCTCTATTGATCATTAGCATTCATAAATGTGTTCTGATCAGGTTACGAACAAGGTCCCTATGGGTTAATGACTGAGCTGTTAATTATTTTTGTTAAGCCAGCCTCTTCTGCTGCCACCTTCCCTTAATTGGCCAGTACAAGCTGTTGGTCAATAGGTGTTATTGTATGTTTTATCTAATCAATGGAATCCTCACCCTATGGCCAACTATGGAGAGTAGGATTGATTCAGGATATTTTAGGAGGTTAGAGAGGGCACCTGAACTGGTGTGATTGATAGTAATGCCTTTATAAACAAATATCAGGCCAATGTCAATGCTGCAGGTTACCCAATGCAATACTGATATTCTCTGCCTATGCACAATCTGAGGCTGTCTCAAATGGCACCCTATTCCAGATATAGCGTAATACTTTAGGGATTACTTTTTATATAGGGAATGGGGTGCCATTTGGGATGTGCACAGAGAATTATGATGCAGTTATTTCATGGGTAAATATTTATATTAAGGTCCCTTAGTGAACCATTATAAACCGTTTGTAAAGAGTTTACTTACCATGTATTAATCATTGTTCCTACATTTGTAAATGTCAATAACCAATCTCTAAATAGTAATGTATGCATTTATGAATACTATTTTAATGAAACTGCCTTTTTCATCAGCATGCTAGGTCAGCTAATGCTAAAGCAGCCCATTGGATTCCAACACTTCCGGCAGCAACTCGCCCCAATGATAAGCGTCGCATTTTCATAGAATCCAATGGGCTGTTTTAGCATCAGCTAGCCGAGCATGCTGACAAAAAAAATGCAATTTAATGACAATAGTGTTTATAAATGGGACCTTAATGTAAAAAGTTACCATTTCATGGAGAGCTCATGGGTAGTTAAAATTCCAGGTTCTTGCAGACATGTAAATGTAAGTCAACATGGAATAAATAAGTGTGTAACACAACAGCATGCCTAGTTGGATTAGAGTCAAGTAATCTACTGTAGCGTATTGCACCAGTACATACCTGTGAGTACACTGACGCTAGAAAGATTAGTGCCTTGCTAGATTGTGTATGGGGCTGAATTAAACAGCTGCTTTCTCAGGCAGACAGACAGAGGAGACAGACAGTGAGACAGACAGACAGACGAGATAGACATGCATACATTTGACATTTTAGTCATTTAGCAGACACTCTTATTCAGAGTGATTTAGAATTAGAGCATTCATCTTAAAATGAGGTGCGACATCACAATCGTGTCAAGTACATTTTCCCCCAAGAAAGTATTTATCCGCAAAGTCAGTGGTGGGGTATGTTATTGGTATTTATTAGGATCCCAATTAGCCACTGCAAAAGCATCAACTACTCTTCCTGAACATGAAACATGAGAGTATGTGGTGAAGACACAGATCTACTCCACGCCACCTGTTTAGGAGCGACCTGTCAGGTAGGATGCAATCCAGGAGTGTGCAGAGCCTGAGATGCCCAACCCCCAGAGGTGGAGAGGAGGATCTGACATTTCACGGTGTCGAAGGCTGCAGATCGATCTAAGAGGATGAGAACAGAGGAGAGTCTTTAGCAGAGGGGAGAGCCTCTGACACAGAGGAGAGCAGTCTCAGTTTAGTAGGCTGTCTTGAAGCCTGTCTGGTTAGGGTCAAGAAAATCATTCTGAGAGATATAATGAGAGAGTTGGTCAGAGACGGCACACTCAAGTGTTTTGGAAAGAAAATAAAGACGTTTTTGATGTCAGAGGGGTCAATTGTTATTTTTTTTGTGGAGGGGAGCAACTCTGGCCATCTTGCAGTCAGAGGGTCTGGGAAGACAGTGATCAAGGACGAGTTGATGAGGGATATGAGGATTGGGAGAAGGTCTCCAGAGATGATCTGGAGAAGGGAGGAGGGGATGGGGTCAAGTGAGCAGTTAGTTGCAAGACTTCATCTGGAGAGAGAGGGGAGAAAGATGTCAAGGCGTAGGGTAGTTCTGTGTGAGTGTGACCACTGGATTCTGTAGTCTGAGTGAATGACAAGCAGATGTCATCAAACTTTTTTTTCAAAGTGGTTGACAAAGTTGTCCGCAGAGAAGGAGGGGGTGGAGGATTAAGCAGAGAAGAAAAAGTAGAGAGGAGTTTCCCAGGATTGGAAGAAGAAGCTTATCCTGTCTAGGATCAGCGTGGCGCTAGCGGCACACCCCCCCCCCCCCCCCCACTGAAAAACCAGTGCCGCGAAATTCAAAAAAAATATTTTTTTAAAATATTTAACTTTCACACATTAAAGTCCAATACAGCTAATGAAAGACACAGATCTTGTGAATCCAGTCAACATTTCCGATTTTTAAAATGTTTTACAGGGAAGACACAATATGTAAAGATGTACATCTATTACCTAAAAACACATTAGCATAATCCACCATCTTTTATTTGTCCACCAACACCAGTAGCCATCACCAATTCGGCTAAACTAAGATATTTATAGCCCCTAACCAACAAAAAAACTCATTAGATGACAGTCTGATAACATATTTATGGTATGGGATAGGTTTTGTTAGAAAAAAGTGCATATTTCAGGTAGATGGCATAGTTTACAATTGCACCCACCATCACAAATGGACTAGAATAATTACAATGAGCAACGTGTTTACCTAACTACTAATCATCAAACATTTCGTAAAAATACACAGCATACACGAATCGAAAGACACAGATCCTGTGAATACAGACAATATTTCAGATTTTCTAAGTGTCTTACAGCGAAAACACAATAAATCGTTATATTAGCTTAGCACATAGCAATTAGCAGCCCAGCATTGATTCTAGCCAAAGTGAGCGATAAAAGTCAACATCGCCAAAAGATATTAATTTTTTCACTAACCTTCTCAGAATTCTTCCGATGACACTCCTGTAACATCACATTACAACATGCATATACAGTTTGATCGAAAATGTTTATATTTAGCCACCAAAATCATGGTTAGACAATGTGAAATGTAGACAAGCTGGTAAAGAAAAAGTCCTTGCGCCACTTAGACAGTGATCTACTCTTATACATAAATACTCATAAACGTGACTAAAAAATATAGGGTGGACAGGGATTGATAGACAATTTAATTCTTAATACAATTGCGTTATTACATTTTTTAATTTATCCTTACTTTTCAATACAGTTTGCGCCAAGCGAAGCTACGTCAAAAAACATGGCGTCCTAAGCCACTAAAATGTTTCGACAGAAACACGATTTATCATAATAAAAATGTCCTACCTTGAGCTGTTCTTCCATCAGTATCTTGGGCAAAGGATCCTTTCTTGGGAGAAATCGTCTTTTGGTGGAAAGCTGTCCTCTTGCCATGTGGAAATGTCAACTGCGTTCGGGATGAACTGAAAAGCGTGCCCAACTTTTCACATCGTTGCAAAAATAAATGTCCCAAAATCGCACTAAACGGATATAAATTGCTATAAAACGCTTTAAATTAACTACCTTATGATGTTTTTAACTCCTATAACGAGTGAAAAGATGACCGGAGAAATATAACAGGCTAAACTAACGCTTGGAACAGGTGCGCGCCGGTGTCCTCTAGGCTCATGACGCAGCTCCCAAAGAATGACTAGCTTCAGGGTTTTTTCATTTGTAGGGCCTGTGAACGCGCAATCGACCCCGTTGGAATCGTCATCACGTAAAGGCATCCAGGGGAAGACGTAAGAAGTGTCCGTATAGTCATAGCAACGACAGTGCCCTTATAACTGACTTCAGAAGAGTGGCCAACATTTCTCAAATCTGACTCCATGTCAGGGAAATTGCTGTAGAATGGGCTCTGTTCCACTTAGAGACAAAATTTCAACTCCTATAGAAACTATAGACTGTTTTCTATCCAATAATAATAATAATATGCATATTGTACGATCAAGGATTTTGTGGGAAGCCGTTTAAAAAATTAGCCAAATTAGCATAAATAGTCTAAACAGCGCCCCCATCCCCAACAGGTTATTTAGCATGATAGAAAGCAGCGTTAGCAGTGGATACAGAGGAAGAGAAGGTAGAGAGGAGGGAGTAGAAGGATGATAGGTCCTCCAGAAGTTTCGGTTTCCTCATTTCATCTCAGCTGCCCGTAGCCCTGTTATGTTAGCATGCAGTGAGTCACTCAGCCACAGAGTGGGAAGCGAAGGTTGGGACGGAAAGGGAACAATGAGAGGAAAGGGAACAATGAGAGTCAAAGGATACAGAAAGGGAGGAGAGTAGGATTGAAATGGCAGAGTCAGGAGACAGGAGGGAGAAACATTTAGCAGAAGGAAGAGAGGATAGGACAGAAGAGGACAGAGTAGCGGGAGAGAGAGCGAAGATTTTGGCAGCGCATGCCAATCTGGGTAGGGGCTGAGTGGGGAGGGTTTGAGGAGAGATGGAGAGAAAAGGAAACAAAGTATTGATCAGAGGCATGGAGGGGGTTGCAGTGAAATTAATAGGAGAACAGCCTCTGGTGAAGATGAGGTTAAGCGTATTGCCTGCCTTGTGAGTGGGAGGTGACTGGGAAAGAAGGAGGTCAAAAGAGGACAGGAGTGGAAAGAAAGAGATGGAAAGAAATGAATTGAAGTCATCAAATCAAAATCAAATCAAATCAAATGTATTTATATAGCCCATCTTACATCAGCTGATATCTCAAAGTGCTGTACAGAAACCCAGACAAAAAACCCAAACAGCAAGAAATGCAGGTGTAGAAGCATGGTGGCTAGGAAAAACTCCCTAGAAAGGCCAAAACCTAGGAAGAAACCTAGAGAGGAACCAGGCTATGAGAGGTGGCCAGTCCTCTTCTGGCTGTGCCGGGTGGAGATTATAACAGAACATGGCCAAGATGTTCAAATGTTCATAAATGGCCCAGCATGGTCAAATAATAATAATCACAGTAGTTGGCGAGGGTGCAACAAGTCAGCACCTCAGGAGTAAATGTCAGTTGGCATTTCATAGCCAATCATTGAGAGTATCTCTACCGCTCCTGCTGTCTCTAGAGAGTTGAAAACAGCAGGTCTGGGACAGGTAGCATGTCCGGTGAACAGGTCAGGGTTCCATAGCCGCAGGCAGAACAGTTGAAACTGGAGCAGCAGCACGGCCAGGTGAACTGGGGACAGCAAGGCATCATGCCAGGTAGTCCTGAGGCATGGTCCTAGGGCTCATGTCCTCCGAGAGAGAGAAAGAAAGAGAGAAAGAGAGAATTAGAGAAAGCATACTTAAATTCACACAGGACACCGGATAAGACAGGAGAAATACTCTAGATATAACAGACTGACCTTAGCCCCCCGACACATAAACCACTGCAGCATAAATACTGGAGGCTGAGACACGAGGCATCGGGAGACACTGTGGCCTCATCCGACATTACCCCCGGACACGGCCAAACAGGCAGGATATAACCCCACCCACTTTACCAAAGCACCGCCCCCACACCTCTAGAGGGATATCTTCAACCACCAACTTACCATCCTGAGACAAGGCCGAGTATAGCCCACAAAGATCTCCGCCACGACACAACCCAAGGGGGGGCGCCAACCCAGACAGAAAGATCACGTCAGTGACTCAACCCACTCAAGTGACGCACCCCTCCTAGGGACGGCATGGAAGAGCACCAGTAAGCCAGTGACGCAGCCCCTGTAATAAGGTTAGAGGCAGAGAATCCCAGTGGAGAGAGAGGAACCAGCCAGGCAGAGACAGCAAGGGAGGTTCGTTGCTCCAGTGCCTTTCCGTTCACCTTCACACTCCTGGGCAGACTACACTCAATCATATGACCTACTGAAGAGATGAGTCTTCAATAAAGACTTAAAGGTTGAGACCGAGTCTG
Organism: Salvelinus fontinalis; assembly: GCF_029448725.1. Lineage (NCBI taxonomy): Eukaryota > Metazoa > Chordata > Actinopteri > Salmoniformes > Salmonidae > Salvelinus > Salvelinus fontinalis. The sequence goes on from NC_074674.1 coordinate 24,164,264, forward strand.
CGTCTCTCACATGGGTAGGCAGACCATTCCATAAAAATGGAGCTCTATAGGAGAAAGCCCTGCCTCCAGCTGTTTGCTTAGAAATTCTAGGGACAATTAGGAGGCCTGCGTCTTGTGACCGTAGCGTACGTGTAGGTATGTACGGCAGGACCAAATCGGAAAGATAGGTAGGAGCAAGCCCATGTAATGCTTTGTAGGTTAGCAGTAAAACCTTGAAATCAGCCCTTGGAAGCCAGTGAAGGGAGGCTAGCACTGGAGTAATATGATCACATTTTTTGTTCTAGTCAGGGTTCTAGCAGCCGAATTTAGCACTAACTGAAGTTTATTTAGTGCTTTATCTGGGTAGCCGGAAAGTAGAGTATTGCAGTAGTCTAACCTAGAAGTAACAAAAGCATGGATTCATTTTTCTACATCATTTTTGGACAGAAAGTTTCTGATTTTTGCAATGTTACCTAGATGGAAAAAAGCTGTCCTTGAAACAGTCTTGCTATGTTCGTCAAAAGAGAGATCAGGGTCCAGAGTAACGCCGAGGTCCTTCACAGTTTTATTTGAGACGACTGTATAACTATCAATATTAATTGTCAGATTCAACAGAAGATCTCTTTGTTTCTTGGGACCTAGAACAAGCTTCACCATGTTTCATTGAAATGTACAACTGTGTGTTATCCGCATAGCAGTGAAAGTTAACATTATGTTTTCGAATGACATCCCCAAGAGGTAAAATATGTAGTGAAACAATAGTGGTCCTACAATGGAACCTTGAGGAACACCGACATTTACAGTTGATTTGTCAGAGGACAAACCATTCACAGAGACAAACTGATATCTTTCCGACAGATAAGATCTAAACCAGGCCAGAACTTGTCCGTGTAGACCAATTTGGGTTTCCAATATCTCCAAAAGAATGTGAAGATCGATGGTATCAAAAGCAGCACTAAGGTCTGGAAGAACGAAGACAGATGCAGAGCCTCGGTCTGACGCCATTAAAACGTAATTTACCACCTTCACAAGTGAGTGCAGTCTCAGTGCTATGATGGGGTCTAAAATCAGACTGAAGCATTTCATATACATTGTTTGTCTTCAGGAAGGCAGTGAGTTGCTGCGCAACAACTTTTTCATTTTTTTTTGAAAGGAATGGAAGATTCGATATGGGCCGATAGTATTTTATATTTTCTGGGTCAAGGTTTGGCTTTTTCAAGAGAGGCTTTATTACTGCCACTTTTAGTGAGTTTGGTACACATCCAGTGTATAGAGAGCCGTTTGTTATGTTGAACATAGGAGGGCCAAGCACAGGAAGCAGCTCTTTCAGTAGTTTAGTTGGAATAGACTCCAGTATGCAGCTTGAAGGTTTACAGGCCATGATTATTTTCATCATTGTTTCAAGAGATATAGTACTAAAACACTTGAGTGTCTTTCTGATCCTAGGTAAAACCAGAGTTGTGCACTCAGGACAGCTGAGCTTTGGAGTACTATGCAGATTTAAAGGGTAGTCCGTGATTTTCTTTCTCATGATCATGATCTTTTCCTCAAAGAAGTTCATGAATTTATTACTGCTGAAGTGAAAGCCATCCTCTCTTGGGGAATGTTGCTTTTTAGTTAGCTTTGCGACAAAAAGAGGGCAAATTATCTACAAATTCTATCTTTCGGGAGGGGCAGAAAACAGTTTTCAACCAGCGATTGAGCAACCTGCTGTAGAGCTCATCACTCCCCCTAACTGGGAGGGGGCCAGAGACAATTACTCGATGCCGACACATCTTTCTAGCTGATTTACAGGCTGAAGCTATGTTGCGCTTGGTGACCTCTGACTGTTTCATCCTAACATCGTTGGTGCCGATGTGGATAACAATATCTCTATACTCTCTACACTCGCCAGTTTTAGCTTTAGCCAGCACCATCTTCAGATTAGCCTTAACGTCGGTAGCCCTGCCCCCTAGTAAACAGTGTATGATCGCTGGATGATTCGTTTTAAGTCTAATACTGCGGGTAATGGAGTCGCCAATGACTAGGGTTTTCAATTTTTCAGAGCTAATGGTGGGTGCCTTCGGCGTCTCAGACCCCGTAACGGGAGGAGTAGAGACCAGAGAAGGCTCGGCCTCTGAGTCCGACTCGCTGCTTAATGGGGAGAACCGGTTGAAAGTTTCTGTCGGCTGAATGAGCGACACCGGTTGAGCGTTCCTACAGCATTTCCCTCCAGAAGCCATAAGAAAGTTGTCCGGCTGCGGGGACCGTGCGAGGGGATTTATACTAACGTTACTATCTGTACTTACTGGTGGCATAGACGCTGTTTCATGATTTCCTACACTGAAATGACCCTTGCTTAACGATTGCATCTGAAGCTGGGCTTGCAGCACAGCTATCCTCACCGTAAGGTGATCGTTCTCCTGTATATTATGAGTACAGCGACTGCAAATAGAAGGCATCATGTTAATGTTACTACTTAGCTTCGGCTGTTGGAGGTCTTGACGAACCATGTCCAGATAAAGCGTCCGGAGTAAAAAGTTGAATGAAAAAAAGTTGAGCGAGGGAAAAACTAAAAATATAAACGGTAATTAACAAGTTAAAACCGTAAAGTTGTCAGGTAGCAAAGTAAGGTTGGCAACAAAACGCACAGCAACACTTAATCAAGTCTGCAAGTTGTGATCGGAAAGTCATGCGTTGGGAGGTTAACTTCTCTAGGGTATGTGGGACGGTAGCGTCCCACCTCGTCAACAGCCAGTGAAACTGCAGGGCGCCAAATTCAAAACAACAGAAATCCCATAATTTAAATTCTTCTAACATACAAGTATTTTACACCATTTTAAAGATACACTTGTTATAAATCCAGCCAGTGTCCGATTTCAAAAACGTTTTACGACGAAAGCACACCAAACGATTATGTTAGGTATGAGCCAAGTCACAGAAAAAGACAGCCATTTTTCCAGCAAAAGAGAGCAGTAACAAAAAGCAGAAATAGAGATAAAATGAATCACTAACCTTTGATGATCTTCATCAGATGACTCTCATAGACTCTCATAGGACTCATAGTTACACAATGCATGTATGTTTTGTTCGTTAAAGTTCATATTTATATCCAAAAATCTGAGTTTAGGTGGGCCGCTACTGTCTCACTTGGCAAAAAGCCTGAGAAAATGCAGAGCGCCAAATTAAAATGAATTACTATGAAAATTACTATAAAATCAAACTTTCATTAAATCACACATGAAAGATACCAAATTAAAGCTACACTGGTTGTGAATCCAGCCAACATGTCAGAATTCAAATAGGCTTTTTGGCGAAAGCATATGATGCTATTATCTGAGGATAGCACCATTGTAAACAAAGAGAGATAAGCATATTCAACCCTGCAGGTACGACACAAAACGCAGAAATAAAAATATAATTAATGCCTTACCTTTGACGAGCTTCTGTTGTTGGCACTCCAATATGTCCCATAAACATCACAAATGGTCCTTTTGTTCGATTAATTCTGTCGATATATATCCAAAATTTCCATTTATTTGGCGCGTTTGATCCAGAAAAACACAGGTTCCAACTTGCTTAAACGTGACGACAAAATATCTCAAAGGTTACCTGTAAACTTTGCCAAAAAATGTCAAACTACTTTTGTAATACAACTTTAGCTATTTTTTAACGTTAATAATCGATAAAATTGAAGACGGGATGATCTGTGTTCAATACAGGATTAAAACCAACTGTAGCTAGCCTTCTGGTCTCGTGCCTCTAATAAACAGAACACGTCGAGTGACTCTCTTTCAAGATGGCCGTACTTCTTCATTACACAAAGGAACAACCTCAACCAATTTCTCAAGACTGTTGACATCCAGTGGAAGCGGTAGGAACTGCAAGCATGTCCCTTAGAAATCTGGTTTTGTCCTGCTAAATAAGTTATGTTATACTCACAGACATGATTCAAACAGTTTTAGAAATGTTTTCTATCCAAATATACTAATAATATGCATATCTTATCTTCTAGGGATGAGTAGCTGGCAGTTTAATTTGGGCATGCTTTTCATCCAAAATTCCAAATGCTGCCCCCTACCCTAGAGAAGTTAAAGTCGCCCAGTATGAGTGGTGAGCCATCATCAGGAAATTAGCTCATCAAGGTGTCAAGCTCATTGAGGAACTCTCCAAGGGCACCTGGTGGACGATAGATGACAACAATGTTAAGCTTGAGTGGACAAATGACAGTGACTGCATGGAATTAAAATGAGGAGATGGACAGGCGAGAGAGGAGGCGAAGAGGGGCGGAAGGTACCCTAGAGGTTAGGGCTTTGGACTAGTAACCGAAAGGTTGTAAGATCGAATCCCTGAGCTGACAAGGTAAAAATCTGTCGTTCTGCCCCTGAACAAGGCAGTTAAATCACTGCTCCTAGGCTGTCATTGAAAATAAAAAGGTAAATAATAATAATAAGAGAAAATCTCCAAACACACCTCCCAGCACTGATTGGTGATTGCCTGGCAGAGGTGAAGAAAACACCCCCTACAATACAACGCTCCCACAAATTAGCAAGACCGTTACCAAGAGCTCTTACACAAATTAGCCTGAAGCTAATCCAAGTCCACAACAAGAGTCACAAGTATAGTAAATCCGTCAAGCAGATATTGTACGTTGACCACCTGCAAACATTCGAGGACACCTGATAAACCTTGCTTTTACTTATATGGCTTTGTTTCTCTTTCTCTCTCTGAATGTGTGTGTGTGCATGCGTACGTGTGTGTGTGTGTGTGTGTGTGTGTGTGTGTGTGTGTGTGTGTGTGTGTGTGTGTGTGTGTGTGTGTGTGTGTGTGTGTGTGTGTGTGTGTGTGTGTGTGTGCAGGCCAATGATGCCTCGGGGAACACCTGGAACTGGCTCTACTTCATCCCCCTCATCATCATCGGATCCTTCTTCATGCTCAACCTGGTCCTGGGTGTCTTATCAGGGTAAGTCTGACCAAAGACACACACACAAACACACACACAAGCACTCACTCACACTCTCACTCACTCACACACTCACTCACACCCAAGACATACTGTATTCCTACGGTTGTAGACATAGGGTCTATAGGGAGGCATGGACTTCACTTAACATACAAACCACCCTTTTTATTAGCTAGGACAGGATGACAACTAGAGCCACGTTCCCCTATACTGAACCACTCTATTGACAGGGTAGGTAGTGGAGGAGGTGTTTGTAGGGATAAAATGTGTGTGTACGTGTGTGTGCTTGTGCTCATATACAGTGCATTTGGAAAGTATTCAGACCCCTTGACTTTTTCCACAATTTGTTATGTTACAGCCTTATTCTAAAATGTATGACATTGTTTTTCTCCCCTCATCAATCTACATACAATAACCAAAAAACAAAAACTGTTTTTTTTAATAAAAAAAAAAGAAATCTGAAATTTTACATTTACATAAGTATTCAGACCCTTTATTAAGTACTTTGTTGAAGCACCTTTGGCAGCGATTACAGTCTTGAGTCTTCTTGGGTATGACGCTACAAGCTTGGCACATCTGTATTTGGGGAGTTTCTCCCATTTTTCTCTGCAGATCCTCTCAAGATTTGTAAGGTTGGATGGGGAGCGACACTGCACAGCTGTTTTCAGGTCTCTCCAGAGATGTTCAATCGGGTTCAAGTCCAGGCTCTGGCTGGGCCACTCAAGGGTATTCAGAGACTTGTCCCGAAGCCAGTTCTGCGTTGTCTTGGCTGTGTGCGTAGGGCCGTTGTCCTGTTGGAAAGGTGAACCTTCGCCCAAGTCTGAGGTCCTGAGTGCTCCGGAGCAGGTTTTCATCAAGTATCTCTCTGTACTTTGCTCTGTTCATCTTTCCCTCGATCCTGACTAGTCTCCCAGTCCCTGCCGCTGACAAACATCCCCTCAGCATGATGCTGCCACCACCATGCTTCACCGGAGGGATGGTGCCAGGTTTCCTACAGATGTGACGCTTGGCATTTAAGCCAAAGAGTTCAATCTTGGTTTCATCAGACCAGAGAATCTTGTTTCTCATTGTCTGAGAGTCCTTTAGGTGCCTTTTGGCAAACTACAAGCGGGCTGTCATGTGTATTTTACTGAGGAGTGGCTTCCGTCTGGCCACTCTACCATAAAGGCCTGATTGGTGGAGTTCTGCAGATATAGTTCTCCTTCTGGAAGGTTTTACCATCTCCACAGAGTAGCTCTGTTAGAGTGACTATCGGGTTCTTGGTCACCTCCCAGACCAAGGCCCTTCTCCCCCGATTGCTCAGTTTGGCAGGGCGGCCAGCTCTAGGAAGAGTCTTGGTATTTCCAGATTTCTTCTATTTAAGAATGATGGAGGCCATTATGTTCTTGGGGACCTTCAATGCTGCAGACATTTTTTGGTACCCTTTCCCAGATCTGTGCCTTTACACAATCCTGTCTCGGTGCTCTGTGGACAATTCCTTCGACCTCTGCTTGGTTTTTCCTCTGACAAGCACTGTCAACTATGGGACCTTATATAGACAGCTCTGTGCCTTTCCAAATCATGTTCAATCAACTGAATATACCAATTCAGTTGTAGAAACATCTCAATGATGATCAATGGAAACAGAATGCACTTGAGCTCAATTTCGAAGTCTCATAGCAAAGCGTCTTAATATTTATGTAAATAAGGTATTTTTGTTTTCTATTTTCCTATAAATGTGCAAACATTTCTAAAAACCTCTTTTCACTTTGTCATTATGGGGTATTGTGTGTCGATTGATAAGGAAAAAAGGTAAGCACACAGCCAAGACAACGCAGGACTGGCTTCCGGACAAGTCTCTGAATGTCCATGAGTGGCCCAGCCAGAGCCCGGACTTGGACCCGATCAAACATCTCTGGAGAGACCTGAAAATAGCTGTGCAGCAACGCTCCCCATCCAACCTGACTGAGGTTGAGACAGAAGCTTTTAGCGTCTTACCCAAGAAGACTCGAGGCTGTAATCGCTGCCAAACGTGCTTCAACAAAGTACTGAGTAAAGGGTCTGTAAATGTGATATGTTGGTTGTTGTTTTTTTAAATAAATTATCAAACACTTCTAAAAACTTGTTTTTGCTTTGTCATTATTTGCTATTGTGTGTAGATTGATGAGGAGGGGAGGAAACAATTTAATTCATTTTTGAATGAGGCTGAAACATAACAAAATTTGGAAAAAGTCAAGGGGTCTGAATATATCTGAATGCGCTGTATATATATATATATATATATATATATATATATATATATATATATATATATATATATATATATATATATATATGTGTGTGTATGTGTGTGTGTGATCCTGTGTCTCCAGTGGAATGGCTGAGCGGAGCCCACTCAGGCTGAAAGCCTGAAAGCCTGAGTGGGCGAGCTTCCCCTTAAAGAGATGTGAATTTACAGGGACAGCAAGCATTACCATAATGAAATGACCCGCCCACCGTTGGAATAGCTGTGTAAATATGGAGAGAGCTGAGGCTCCTCTTTATCTTAATGAAAAGCCTATCGGAATCCACTTCCATCCCCTCCCCAGCAACGCTAAGTCTGGGTCAACATTCACTCTCTTTTGTTGTCTCTTTCCCGCTCTCTCACTGTCTTCTTCCCTGTTTCTCTCTCTCCCTCTTTTAACGCTGTGTGCATTATTCATACACACACATACTAACGTTTTGTCTGAAACATACACACGCTCATGATCGCATGCCAACACACAATGTCTCCCGTCAGCCCTCTGAGGAGACGTCCTGTTGAGAGCATCGTAGTGGTTCTGGTCAGGTGCTGTATTTATGTGTTCTGGGAAGCCTGATCTCCTATTCAGTGAATGGCTAGCTCCACTCTGTGTGTGTATGTGTGTGTGTGTGTGTGTGTGTGTGTGTGTGTGTGTGTGTGTGTGTGTGTGTGTGTGTGTGTGTGTGTGTGTGTGTGTGTGTGTGCGCGCGCGCGCGTGGACGTGTTTAACTATTCTTTTGGGAACCAGAAGAATAGTAAACAAAAAACATTTTGACCAACTAGGGACATTTTGTTAGTCCCCACGAGGTCAAATGCTATTTCTAGGGTGTTTAGGGTTAGAATTACGTTAAGGGTTAAGGTTAGGGTTAAGGTTAGGTTAAAAGTATGAGTTAGGGTTAGGTTTAGGGTTAGGGAAAATAGAATTTTGAATGTGTCCCCACGTTAGCTGTAAAAGACTGTGTCTGTGTGTGTGTGTGTGTGACTCAGCACTCTAATGATATCTTTATCCCTCTCTCCTCTCATTTGTTTCTCCATCTCTTCTGTCCTTCATGAACCCAATGACTCTGCCTCAGCCTCCCCCGCTCTGACATTCCCCAGCTTACCACAGTAGAATCTCAGCCATCACTCAAGTGGTTGAGCTAAGAGAGATATGGCATTGTGAAGACAGTGGCACACTTGGGGAACATCATAATATGATACTGGTGATACCACATTTATTTTAAATTCTGCATACTGACAGGAAATGCATCTTAACTGAAATGACAATGAAAATAGCTAAAATAGAATTCTGTTGATAGATTAGCCATCACTCTCCCACTCTTCTCTCTTTTCCTCCCTCCCGTTCTTTATCTTTATCTTTATCTTCCTTTGCCCCTTTCTCTGTCACTGTCTCTCTCTCTGTTTTCCCTGAGTTTTAAAATGGCCTGTGTTTGCCTTTAATCATAAGGGTGTCCCTTGCTCTTCTCTTTGAGCTCAGTGGCCTGTCCCTCCCATTGTCTGACAGTGAAATACACTCCTTTACACACACTGGGACCGTCTCAACAGGATTCGAACAGCCAGTCTGAAGAAAAGGGAATAATTCCATGTATATTGTCATTAGTCTAGAAATAACTGGGTTCCTATGGGTAAGTAGAACTTTATCTGGGCCTAAGGAATGAGTTGGTGTGTGCGTAAGTGTGTGCATACGTGCGTGTGTGCATGGGTCCATGTGTGTTTTCGTGCATTTTTGTGTGTGTGTGAGGACATTTAAATAGTTGTGTAACCCTTTTATCTGTGAGCTGACCTAATCCACACCCACGCTTTAACAGTGAGACACAAGGCTATGTCTTTCTCTTTGTCTGTTTCTCTGTGTGTTTGGCCCTTCAAAGAGCCCTTTCATAACCCTGCTGCACGTGCTGCCCTGGGCTCCTCTACAGTTGGTGTGTGGGCTGTGAGGTGTGTGTGTGTGTGTGTGTGTGTGTGTGTGTGTGTGTGTGTGTGTGTGTGTGTGTGTGTGTGTGTGTGTGTGTGTGTGTGTGTGTGTGTGTGTGTGTGTGTGTGTGTGTGTGTGTGTGTGTGTGTGTGTGTGTGTGTGTGTGTGTGGGGGGATCTGGTGAACTAAAGCCCTCTGAAGTAAAGGTCACTCCTAGAGAGGAGAGGAATCAAATCAAATCACATTTTATTTGTCATATGCTTCGTAAACAACAGGTTTAGACTAACAGTGAAATGCTTACTTACGGGCCCTTCCCAACAATGCAGAGAGAAAAATACATAAATAATGGAAAAATAATAACACAAGGAACAAATCCACAATGAGTAATTATAACTTGGCTATATACACAGGATACCAGTACCGAGTCGATGTGCAGCGGTATGAGGTAATTGAGGTAGATACTTTTGTATAAATAGTGTATGTGGAAACCCCTTCAAATGAGTGGATTCTGCTATTTCATCCACACCAATTGCTGCCAGGTGTATAAAATCGAGCACACAGCCATGCAATCTCCATAGACAAAGATTGGCATTAGAATGGCCTTACTGAAAAGCTCAGTAACATTCAATGTGGCACCTTCATAGGATGCCACCTTTCCAACAAGTCAGTTTGTAAATCTTCTGCCCTGCTAGAGCTGTCCCGGTCATCTGTAAGTGCCGTTATTGTGAAGTGGAAACATCTAGGAGCAACAAAGTCTCAGCCGTGAAGCACGTAAAGCCACAAGATCACTTAACGACCCCGCCTCAGTTTTAACACTGACCAAGTTCCAAACTGCCTCTGGTAGCAACGTCAGCACAATCGGGAGCTTCATAAAATTGGTTTCCATGGCCATGCAGCCGCACACAAGCCTAAGATCACCATGCACAAAGAAAAGCGTCGGCTGAGTGGTGTTAAGCTCGCAGCCATTGGACTCTGGAGCAGGGGAAACGTGTTCTCTGGACTCATGACTCACGCTTCTCCACCTGGCAGTCCGACGGACAAATCTAGGTATGGCAGAAGCCAGCAGAATGCAGCCTGCCCGAATGCATATTGCCAACTGTAAAGTTTGGTGAAGGAATGTCTTTGGAATGTCTTTGTGTTTTTGTGTTTCACAGACAGTTTTCCCGCCGAAACTCTAACATGATCAAAAGTGGATACTGGAACAATATTTCTAACATAACAATGTGGGGAATGGTCAGTGGGGAGCTATAGAAAACTAATGTCATACAGTGATACAGTGGCAAGAAAAAGTATGTGAACCCTTTGGAAATTTCCCTGGATTTCTGCATAAATTGGTCATAACATTTGATCTGATCTTCATCTAGGTCACAACAATAGACAAACACAGTTTGCTTAAATAACACACAAACAATGATATGTTTTCATGTCTTTATTGAACACACCGTGTAAACATTCACAGTGCAGGGTGGAAAAGGTATTTGAACCCTTGGATTTAATAACTGGCTGACCCTCTTTTGGCAGCAATAACCTCAACCAAACATTTTCTGTAGTTGCAGATCAGACCTTCACAACGGTCAGGAGGAATTTTGGACCATTCCTCTTTACAAAACTGTTTCAGTTCAGCAATATTCTTGGGAAGTCTGGTGTGAACTGCTCTCTTGAGGTCATGCCACTGCATCTCATTCGGGTTGAGGTCAGGACTCTGACTTGGCCTCTCCAGAAGACGTATTTTCTTCTGTTAAAGCCATTTTGTTGTTGATTTACTTCTGTGTTTTGGGTTGTTGTCTTCTTGCATCACCCAACTTCTGTTGAGCTTCTATTAGCGGACATTCTCCTGCAAAATGTTTTGATAAACTTGGGAATTCATTTTTTCGTCGATGATAGCAAGCTGTCCAGGCTCTGAGGCAGCAAAGCAGCCCCAAACCATGATGCTTACTCCACCATACTTTACAGTTGGGATGAGGTTTTGATGTTGGTGTGCTGTATCTTTTTTTCTCTACACATAGTGTTGTGTGTTCCTTCCAAACAACTCAACTGTAGTTTCATCTGTCCACAGAATATTTTGCCAGTAGCACTGTGGAACATCCAGGTGCACCTTTGCAAACTTCAGACGTGTAGCAATGTTTTTTTTGGACAGGAGTGGCTTCTTCCGTGGTGTCCTCCCATGAACACCATTCTTGTTTAGTGTTTCATGTATCGTATACTCGTCAACAGAGATGTTAGCATGTTCCAGAGATTTCTGTAAGTCTTTAGCTGGCACTCTAGGATTCTTCTTAACATCTCTGAGATAGTTGGGACGCTAGCGTCCCAACTGACAAGCACCCCCAACCCCCCCCTCACTGATTAGCATCGCGTCACAATTAAATAGTAGCATCTAAATATCATTAAATCACAAGTCCAAGACACCAAATGAAAGATACAGATCTTGTGAATAAAGCCACCATTTCAGATTTTTAAAATGTTTTACAGGGAAGACAAAATATGTAAATCTATTAACTAACCACGTTAGCAAAAGACACCATTTTTCTTTGTCCACCATTTTTTCTCTCCACCAGTAGCTATCACCAATTCGGCCAAATAAAGATATTGATAGCCACTAACCAAGAAAAAAACTCATCAGATGACAGTCTGATAACATATTTATTGTATAGGATAGGTTTTGTTAGAAAAATGTGCATATTTCAGGTAGAAATCATAGTTTACAATTGCACCCACCATCACAACTCGACTAGAATAAATACAGAGAGCAACGTGTATTACCTAATTACTAATCATAAAACATTTCTTAAAAATACACAGCTCACAGCAATGGAAAGACACAGATCTTGTGAATTCAGACAATATTTCAGATGTTCTAAGTGTTTTACAGCGAAAACACAATAAATCGTTATATTAGCATACCAAATATGCAAACGTTACCCGAGCATTGATTCAAGCCAAAGAGAGCGATATCGTTATCATCGCCAAAATATATAAATTTTTTCACTAACCTTCTCAGAATTCTTCCGATGACACTCCTGTAACATCATATTACAACATACATATAGAGTTTGTTCGAAAATGTGCATATTTAGCCACAAACAAACGTGGTTATACAATGAGAATAGTAGCCAACCTGGGCTGAAAATGTCGGGCGCCATTTTGGACAGTGATCTAGCGTAATGAATAACAAAATAACTTTAATAAAAAATATAGGGTGGACAGCAATCGAAAGACAAATTAGTTCTTAATGCAATCGCTGAATTACATTTCTAAAATTATCCTTACTGTGCAATACAGGGTTCGCCAAACGAAGCTACACGAAACAAAATGGCGGCTTATGCGTTTGACATTTTTCAACAGAATAACGATTTATCATCAAAAATAGTTCTTACTATGAGCTGATCTTCAATCAGAATCTTGGGCAATGTATCCTTTCTCCGGTCTAATCGTCTTTTGGGCGAAAGATGTCCTCTTGTCCTGTCGAAATGGCCACTAACGTTCGACCGGTACTGGAAACGTGCCCAGCGCTTCAAAGTGCATCACAAAGAAATGCCTCAAAATCGCACTAAACGGATATAAATTGCTATAAAACGGTTTAAATTAACTACCTTATGATGTCTTTAACACCTATAACGAATAAAAACATGACCAGCGATATATAAGTGGCTAAACCAAAGCTTGGAAGGAGGCCAGTCCGACGACCACTCTGCGTCGAGCGCACTGTTGAAAAGGACGTTCTTTCCGCTCCAGGGTCTATTTATAGAGCCCGGATTGCGCAATCCACTCCATTCAAAATCTCCCCGCTTACTGACATCTAGAGGAAGGCGTAGGCAGTGTTTGTAGCATCATAGCATTCACAGGGACTTATGAACTGACCTGGGAGCAGGGGCCAAGATTTCTGAAATCTCACTCCCTGGCAGGAAAAGTGCTGTAGAATGAGTTCTGTTTCACTCAGAGACATAATTCCAACGGTTATAGAAACTAGAGTGTTTTCTATCCAATAATAACAATAATATGCATATTGTACGAGCAAGAATTGAGTACTAGGCAGTTTAATTTGGAGACCAATTTTCCCTAAGTCGAAACAGCACCCCCTATATCCCAGAGAAGTTAACCTCAATGAGCATTCTGCGCTGTGCTCTTGCAGTCATCTTTGACACTCCTAGGGAGAGTAGCAACAGTGCTGAACTTTCTCCATTTATAGACAATTTGTCTTACCATGGACTGATGAACATCAAGGCTTTTAGAGATATTTTTGTAACCCTTTCCAGCTTTATGCAAGTCAACAATTCTTAATCTTAGGTCTTCTGGGATCTCTGTTGTTCGAGGCATGGTTCACATCAGGCAATGCTTCTTGTGAGTGTTTTTTATAGGGCAAGGCAGCTCTAACCAACATCTCCAATCTCGTATCATTGATTGGACTCCAGGTTAGCTGACTCCTGACTACTATTAGTCATTATTGGAGTCATTATCCTGGGGTTCACATACTTTTTTCAAATGTTTAAATGATGTATTCAATATAGACAAGAAAAATACAATAATTTGCATGATATTAGTTTAAGCACACTACTTGTCTATAATTGTGACTTAGATGAAGATCAGATAAAATTTGATGACCAATTTATGCAGAAATCCAGGTATTTCCAAAGGGTTCACATACTTTTTCTCGCCACTGTATTGGTTTTAATTGTGTGATGTCATAAAAAATTGTATGGACGAAATACTGTAACTTGGAAAGTATATCCCCTTTATCTGTCAAGTTTCCATCCAATCTGTTGTGCATATAATAAACAATGAAAGTATTTTTGTTAAGATATGAATGTGATTTTAGGAGGAATTAGAGAATCTATCTCCTATAAACTGTTCATTGTAAGTAGCCACTCCCTGAATGAGGTCAGAGAGCGTGTCAGACTGACGGAACAATCCCCTTTTGACGAGAGTGCATAAAAAGCATTGCCAACGAAATTAACATTAGACCAGGAAACATGAGGCGGTAGATACATGTTTGATAGGGTTGTAACTTTGAACCTCAACAGTAGGTGAAGAAATAAACTCACCTTATTTTAGACCAGAGAGACGGCGAGATGCAGCTCATGTCCATCGTGGTCCGAATCCTGAATGCCAACACAAAGAGGAAGAGGCGACAAACTCCTCTCTCAGACAATCACCTGTACAGCTGATTAACAGTAAAATGCCTCGCTTTTCAAACCATGCTACTACCCAAATCACTGTAGTACACTACTTTCATCACCCCACTGGAACCATCGGTGCGGCTGACTAGCTTCAAATAGCAGCTTTTGGAGTAAATGGATCAGAGTGAACTCTGTAGTTCTGTTCAGGACTACACAACGATCAAAGGCACCCACACGTAAATACATTCATGATTTCTTATTCATAACAGGCGTGGTTCGTGTGAAAACTATATGATTCATGTGAGAATAGTTCTGAAATGTTTCGACGATAATTGTTTTTTTCTCTCTCTCTCTCTCTCCCTCTCCATGTCGTGGTGTGAAAAGCCACCATATTGTAAAAGTCCGCTTGGGACCTTTGTCTCATGTATTAAGTGTGTATGTTATCCTGTTGTTATTTAGTTAGTTAGTAAATAAAATAATTAAACCAATTAAACCATAAATCCAGAGAATGCCAAACTTTGATGACAAAGTTTGGCATTCGCGCCACCTTCCTGGTCAAGTGAGCACAGCACAACAAGGTGTCCAAAATGTATTGTATGATGCTGCATAAATGATGTAATTTGCCAGGGAGATATGTATACTGTAGCTAAGAAAGTCATACTAGGTGTCTGTTGTGTAGTAAGCTGTTAGTAGCCCATGTGCTTCACCCAAATAATTTGGTCCCTTTTCTCCCTCTTCATTTTGCTTAATGTTCTGACTCGGGTGGTGCACATGTAGCCAATAGCCTGTTTTAGAGAAATGTAGTCATCAAATATTGTAAGAGCTTTCATTGTCTGCTTATATGCCCCCTGTATTTATCCTACGGTTCTGACTTGGTGTACAAGCAGAATACTGTAAGAATGTAAGAACGACCCATTTATGAATTCTGTCGCTGTACATTACACAAGTGCTGAACAAATAGTTATATTGACCATGTCCGTCCTAGCTCGCTCATTAATGTCTTAATCGAAATTACGGATTGCCTCTTATCCGCACATTGTCTACTTATGCCATAGTTTGTACATCTAAATTGTCAGTAGAAACCAGATTTGTTTAAGCAAGTCAGCCATATCAGCAATGCTTTTTTTAAAGGCAGGAAATGAGGCTTAATGACGTGTTTCGCTGCCAGACAAGGCTCTGCTGATAGCCAGGCGTAGCAGTGGTAAGGTGTTGGGACTGCTGTTGGGACTCTGCTGTTGGGACAGCTTTATGTACACCCTAACAGTTTGTGGGCATCGTTTGTAATGCTTGTTTAGTGTTGTGTTGTGTTGGGTAGTGGCTTTGCTGGCATGCATCTAAAAACATATTTTTTTAGTTTGCCCCACCAACATTTACATGCTTAAATCGCCACTGGTCAGCTGTTGTGGTAGATCAACAACAACCTAAGTGCTGGGAAAAAGTTGTTTGCTAGGAATGTCCAGAATATTTTGGTGTCTCATTCGTTACTCCGGTGAAGACAGTTGTGCCTGGATCCACGTTGGATCTAATATCACTAGCGAATTGAGGTTGATCATTTGTTGTTGTCTGCTTGATTTACAGCAGAGTCTCGTTAGATTTAACAGAGAAAGCGTCAAGGTAATGTGTTAATGTTTTCATTTGTTTTTGTGCCTAGGATTGGACACCGAGTCTACTGTGCGCAATTGTGTAGGATAGACTATTGTGCCAATGCTATTCCAGTACATTATTCTGGATATAATGACAAACAATTACATAGCCTACTGGGCTTATTCACAATATTATCTGGTAATGAAATAACATGACACATACATTTTGTTTTCCATGTTACACCTCCAAAGAAAAATACAAGGGGCTTGAAGTAGCCAACTTTAACTTGATTTTGGAGCTCAGAAATTCAAGTAGGCCTACTGGAATAGGCCTACCTTGAAAATGTGACATTTGCTGCTTGAAAAATCCTTGTGATTATTGTAGCGAATGTATAAGTTAACCTGCTCCCCTATACGTATCTGTGATATCATTTTTGATCAGTTTTTGTGAGTGATGTTGCCACTTTAGTTTGTTTCCTGCCACTTCAATTGAAGGGTGTTGAGTGTGCTACTCTGTTGCGGTAAAACCACATGTGGTTATTACGGCGGACGACAATGTCTTGTTTTGAATGCTTTGTACAAAATAATAATATGCAGTATGACAGGATATTTCTTAATCTAGCACTTTATTAGCTATATATACACTGCTCAAAAAAATAAAGGGAACACTTAAACAACACAATGTAACTCCAAGTCAATCACACTTCTGTGAAATCAAACTGTCCACTTAGGAAGCAACACTGATTGACAATAAATTTCACATGCTGTTGTGCAAATGGAATAGACAAAAGGTGGAAATTATAGGCAATTAGCAAGACACCCCCCAAAACAGGAGTGATTCTGCAGATGGGGACCACAGACCACTTCTCAGTTCCTATGCTTCCTGGCTGATGTTTTGGTCACTTTTGAATGCTGGCGGTGCTCTCACTCTAGTGGTAGCATGAGACGGAGTCTACAACCCACACAAGTGGCTCAGGTAGTGCAGTTCATCCACGATGGCACATCAATGCGAACTGTGGCAAAAAGGTTTGCTGTGTCTGTCAGCGTAGTGTCCAGAGCATGCAGGCGCTACCAGGAGACAGGCCAGTACATCAGGAGACGTGGAGGAGGCCGTAGGAGGGCAACAACCCAGCAGCAGGACCGCTACCTCCGCCTTTGTGCAAGGAGGTGCACTGCCAGAGCCCTGCAAAATGACCTCCAGCAGGCCACAAATGTGCATGTGTCAGCATATGGTCTCACAAGGGGTCTGAGGATCTCATCTCGGTACCTAATGGCAGTCAGGCTACCTCTGGCGAGCACATGGAGGGCTGTGCGGGCCCACAAAGAAATGCCACCCCACACCATGACTGACCCATCGCCAAACCGGTCATGCTGGAGGATGTTGCAGGCAGCAGAACGTCCTCCACGGCGTCTCCAGACTCTGTCACGTCTGTCACATGTGCTCATGTGCTCAGTGTGAACCTGCTTTCATCTGTGAAGAGCACAGGGCGCCAGTGGCGAATTTGCCAATCTTGGTGTTCTCTGGCAAATGCCAAACGTCCTGCACGGTGTTGGGCTGTAAGCACAACCCCCACCTGTGGACGTCGGGCCCTCATACCACCCTCATGGAGTCTGTTTCTGACCGTTTGAGCAGACACATGCACATTTGTGGCCTGCTGGAGGTCATTTTGCAGGGCTCTGGCAGTGCACCTCCTTGCACAAAGGCGGAGGTAGCGGTCCTGCTGCTGGGTTGTTGCCCTCCTACGGCCTCCTCCACGTCTCCTGATGTACTGGCCTGTTTCCTGGTAGCGCCTGCATGCTCTGGACACTACGCTGACAGACACAGCAAACCTTTTTGCCACAGTTCGCATTGATGTGCCATCGTGGATGAACTGCACTACCTGAGCCACTTGTATGGGTTGTAGACTCCGTCTCATGCTACCACTAGAGTGAGAGCACCGCCAGCATTCAAAAGTGACCAAAACATCAGCCAGGAAGCATAGGAACTGAGAAGTGGTCTGTGGTCACCACCTGCAGAATCACTCCTGTTTTGGGGGGTGTCTTGCTAATTGCCTATAATTTCCACCTTTTGTCTATTCCATTTGCACAACAGCATGTGAAATTTATTGTCAATCAGTGTTGCTTCCTAAGTGGACAGTTTGATTTCACAGAAGTGTGATTGACTTGGAGTTACATTGTGTTGTTTAAGTGTTCCCTTTATTTTTTTGAGCAGTGTATATTAGCTATACGTGCCATGTTCACGTGTCTCATACCATGATCACCTGACCATGACCTCACCACCTGGGTGGTCTTAACCAATCATAGCGCAGTATGATACGGCGGCAAAAAATGCATCCAATTACAATTCAGTATGTTTACACATATGAATATTACAGACAACAGCTAATGTTAGCTTAAACTTGGTTTCCATACAAATCCTTCCATTAAAAAAGGAACCTGGTTTTTGGTCACTTTCACATTATAAAAACAGTGATGGTGAGATTACTGCTACCGCTATTCATGGATTTATTATGTGTGCCTGCGTTGGCCACATTAGCTACAGAAAGATTGCCATGCCTGCATCCAATGTCTACATTATTCTCACATATTTTAGACCGTTAATAATAATTTGATTGTCAATGTCTAAAACAGGAATTATTCTAAAAGTGGTAATGGCCTACTTTTTCTTTTACACTTTTTTTCATGCTTTTTGTGGGGATGGAGGGGTTCTATATTAGGCCTTATGTAAAATTATATAAATTATACAATTGTATAATATGAGGTCCCTGAAAATTACAAATAAGTGTGTGAAAAAGTCCTTGAATTTGACTTGCCAATGTCTGTATGAACTCCACTTAAAAGATGTATAGTCCTAGGCCTACGGTATTGTATAAATGGAGTTATGGGTCAATTTAGCATATATTCACTTTTATTATTCCTCTAAGTACACATGGGGAAATGTTGATCCCAATGTCACACATTGGCCCCATTATTTATTGAATGACCGGGCAAAAAGGATCAGTGCAGATAGTCAGGGTAGCTATTGGTTAACTATTTAGCAGTCTTATGTCTTGGGGGAAGAAGCTGTACAGGGTCCTGTTGATTCCAGACTTGGTGCATCTGTGCCGCTTGCCGTGCAGTAGCAGAGAGAACAGTCTATGACTTGGGTGGCTGGAGTCTTTGACAATTTTTAGGACCTTCCTCTGACACCACATGGTATAGAGGTCCTGGATGGTGGGGAGCTTGGACCTAGTGATGTACTGGGCCGTACGCACTACCCTATGTAGCGCCTAGCTTTCGGATGCCAAGCAGTTGCCATACCAAGCGGTGATACAGTCAGTCAAGATGCTCTCAATGGTGCAGCTGTAGAACCATTAGAGGATCTGAGGGCCCATGACACATCTTTTCAGCCTCTTGAGGGGGAAGAGGTGTTGTCGTGTCCTCTTCACGACTATGTTGGTGTGTGTGGACCATGTTAATTCCTTAATGATGTGGACACCGTGGAACTTGAAGCTCTCGACCTGCTCATCTACAGGCCCATCGATGTGGATGGAGTGGAACACAGAAATTAACCTGTGCATTAACATGTCAGTTTAAAGAGTGTGTGTCTGTGTGTGTGCTTCTGTGCGTGTGTGTGTGCGTGTGTGTTCACAGGGAGTTTGCCAAAGAGAGAGAGCGTGTGGAGAAGAGGCAGGACTTTCTGAAGCTGCGCCGACAGCAGCAGATAGAGAGAGAGCTGACGGGGTACCTGGAGTGGATATGCAAGGCAGGTCAGGCTCACCTCCACTTCTTCAAAAGAATACAATATGTTGATTAAATTGTTGACTTAGTCTTACCTGACACTTCGTTATCATTTGTCACCAATTAGTAACAACACATATTTCAAAATGTTGTGGTGTGGTGCTGATTGTGCTAGTCTCTCTGCGTGTGCGTTTGTGTGTTGTTACTAGGTGTTACTATACACTGAGTGTGCAAAAAATTAAGAACACCTGCTCTTTCTGTGACAGACTGAGCAGGTGAATCCAGGTGAAAGCTACAGTATGATCCTTTATGGATGTCGCCTATTAAATCCACTTCAATCAGTGTGGATGAAGTGAAGGAGACAAGTTAAAGAAGGAGTTTTAAGCCTTGAGACATGGAATGCGTATGTGTGCCATTCAGAGGATGAATGGGCAAGACAGAAGATTGAAGTGCCTTTGAACCGGGTATGGAACGTTTGTTTTTTACGCTGCTGGGTTTTTCACACTCAACAGTTTCCCGTGTGTATCAAGAATGGTCCACCATCCAAAGGACATCCAGCCAACTTGACACAACTGTGAGAAGCTTTTGAGGCAACATGGGCCAGCATCCCTGTGGAACGCTTCAGACACTTTGTAGAGTCCATGACCCGACAAATTGAGACTGTTCTGAGGGCAAAAGTGGGGGGGATGCAACTCAGTATTAGGAAGGTGTCCATAATGTTTGATTTACTCAGTTTATGTTCTTAGGATGGTGGCAGGTATTCACAAGTATGTACAGTTGGTGTGTGTATGTGTGCGCGCTTGTGTGTGCGTGTCGTGGTGTATAACCCCGTCCTCTCCTGTTCCAGAGGAGGTGCTGCTGGAGGAGGAGGATGAGAACGCGGAGGAGAAGTCCCCTCTGGATGGTGCGTGGTACAAGAGGAAACAGAACCTCCCAGGTGAAAAGAGGGCTGGAGGTCTAATCTGACCTGCTTTACCATGGTACCCTACTGGGCTACCATGGTACCCTACTGGGCTACCATGGTACCCTACTGGGCTACCATGGTACCTTATGGTAAAAAAGGCACAGTCATGTATGATTCACAATTTCCATGAACTTGCCTCGCCCTCCATTTTCAGATCCTGACGATTTTGCACCATGTCTTTCTGTGGTGTATAAATCGCTCAATTTGATTCATGCCATATTCAGGGTTCCATGAATGTGGTCTGGTTCTCTTTCACCTGGGTTATAGGGTTTGATACACTGTTACAATGTGATAGAGTATCAGTGAGTGATTACTAAGGTCCAGGAAGACTGCTGTAATGAGATGCTTGTCTCATTCTGGTGTCTGCTGTCCCTTCACTAAGTCTTGTTTGTCAGTCTTTTCTCTCTCTATTTGCTCTCTCTCTCTCTCTCACTCTCTCTGTCTGTCTGTGTCTTTCTACCCCATATTTCTTATGCTCTCCCTCTATTTCCCTTCACTCTTCTTGTTCTCGCTATCTCTCTCTCTCGCTCTCTCTCTCTCTCTCTCTCATCTTTTCCACTCTTTCTCCCCATCTCTCTCTCTCTTCTCTTCCACTCTCTCTCTCTTCTCTTCCACTCCCTTTTTCCTCTTTTGTGTCATGGGCGGTTATCTTCTTGTTCTCTCTATTTCCCTTCTCTCTCTCTCTCGCTCTCTCTCTCTTCTCTTATTCTTTCCTCTTCTCTCTGACATGGGCGGTTCTTTCTGCTCCAGCTGGAGTGCAGTCATGTCCCTGCTGTCGCTCCACCCAGCCCCCTATAGCCTTATGTTGTGATAGGCCCATAATCTCATACAATTAGGTCTGGTGTGGGAGCCAGGGTTAATTAGGGGGATTTAGAGGGATGTCTTGATTGGATTAGGGTTGTACAATACACGCGCGCGCGCGCGTGCGCACACACAAACACACACACACACAATCATGCATGTACACAGACACACACGCACACTTCTCAGGTTAGATGACAGTACCGCTTGTCTAAATGACAGTACCTGCCTTCCTTCATTTAATAAATGAGTTACATGCTTGGGATTAAAACGATTGAGCTCACTGCCAGAGAAATGCCACTCAATGTGTTGTTAGAGCTGAAAATGTCAATTTGACTAAATGATGTTGAATGGCAGGTGAGGGAATTGGCCAGAATGCCAAACATTTCTGACAGAGTGATGATAGCTTAAAGGGATGGAGAGAAATGAAAGGATGGATTTATAGGAGAAGATACAAATGTTGGAGCATTCTCAATCTGTCCATCGTTCCACGAAACACAGTATCAGTTCTCTCTGTTTCACAATCGACTCATAACTCTCCAGATTATTGAGCTACTGCTCCGATCCTCATTCACAGAGAACATAAGCAGAGCTGGTTTTGCCTCAGAGCAAAGCATTGAGGAGGACCTCTAAATTCTAGAAGGGCTGTAAAGTCTTAGAAAAGCCCCGTCTTTTGTGACATTGAAGGTCACGTGATGATCACATTCATGCGTGGCCGTTTTCCATTCCAAGGCTGCATGAATTGAAGCGGAAGGCAGAATTGGAGAATGAAAAATGTGATTGATGCCCACTATTCATAGCATCCAACTAGCTCACACAGGGGGGGGGCTGTGTGTGTATGCGCATGCACACGTGTTTGTGCGTGTGTGTGCGTGCCTGCACGTATTTGTGTATGTGTGTGTACATATCCTTACTCCTGCCTCTCTGCTGTGCTGTGTGTGTGCAGTGTTGAAACGAGGCAAGGTCAAGAAGAGTAAGAAAGACCTGATCGGTGCTGAGGAGGGAGAGGATCACTTTACTGACATGTCCTCTGTCGGTAAGACTCAACCGTCCTGTACTCTTATCTGACTGACCAGACTCAACTGTCTGACTGACCCAGGGTTGCCATGTCTGCGGTTTTCTTGCCAAATTGGGCTACTTTGAAAACCGATGTCGCGGGTGAAAATCTATTGGTCGTGGGTTGCGGGTTTATGGGCTACTTCTAAATTGTACTGCGACCGCCATGCCATTTCTCTTCAAAAATATATGTATATATTTCACTGGGACCAGCTGCTGCTGATTATCAGGCAGTGAGCAGGCTTACTGAGTGAGTGAGTGAGTGAGTGAGTGAGTTTGAGTGGTGGGGAGGGCTGGATGGGTGTGTGTGTGTGTGTGTTTTGAGAGCACGGGTTGAGAGAGCGCTGCAGCAGGCAGTCACTTACGGAGAAAAAGCAGCATGCACACAGGTCATGACACCTATTTACCAGTTGTATGTAGGCTATTTAGATTGTCATTATGTAGACACCTATTTCCATCCCTTTTTCCTTAAAATATATTAACTCGCTAGAACTGATATAATGATGACAAGCACTGGAAAACAACTTTAGGCGCACTAGAATGCTTTAGATACATTCTAAATGACCTTGGATTAAAGTAAACTGCATTCTAAAGTCAACTTTTCTAATGGGAAACCGTATCAAGCAAAGGGTTTTACGCATGCTCAGTTCTTGGAATTTATGGAACTCCCTTGGGTGCTTCTGTTATGGGAAAAAGTTCACAATGATACTGACATGGAGAATGATACATTTGCATCTGTTGGCCATCAAGTAGGATTCATTTCAATGCCATTGTAGGCTATTGTAGTCGACCATTTGATACAATAAATATGCTGAAATGGTGATATCACTGGAGTCATTGCAAAGCAAGTTGTGCTACTTGTGTAGCCTACCTGGAGCTAGAAAACGGATTTAATAACTAGCCTATAACTTCAGTTTGTTGTTGTAGCCTTGTGTTATTATGCAATTATTAATGGCCATGTTTAGTTGGGCTAATGAAATTAGAACTTATCAATTGTGATCATGATCACAGCTCTATCGCAAATGTATCATTCTCCATATTTAATGTCAGTTTCATTGTGGAATTTCCCTGAAATGAGATGGCCTACCAGGGTGTAAGGGCTGTCGCTCTCCTCATCCTCGGACGAGGAGAGGAGAGAAGGATCATCAGACCAAAATGCAGCATTAGGGAAATAAGCCATCTTTTATTTAACACGACGATGGCAACACGAAAAAACAAAACACTTTCAAAAATACAAAACAAGAAAACGACGTAGACGAAAAAACCTGAACATGAACTTCACTTAACTAAAACGTAAAACTCACGGACAGGAACAGACTACATCGAAACGAAACGAACAACCGAACAGTCCCGTATGGTGCAAGACATAACACAGATACGGAAGACAATCACCCACCAACAAACAGTGAGAACACCCTACCTAAATATGACTCTTAATTAGAGGAGAACGCAAAACACCTGCCTCTAATTAAGAGCCATACCAGGCAACCAAAACCAACATAGAAACAGATAACATAGACTGCCCACCCAAAACACATGCCCTGACCATAAACACATACAAAAACAACATAAAACAGGTCAGGACCGTTACAGAACCCCCCCCTCAAGGTGCGAACGCCGGGCGCACCAGCACAAAGTCCAGGGGAGGGTCTGGGTGGGCAGTTGACCACGGTGGTGGCTCAGGCTCTGGACGCTGTCCCCACACCACCATAGTCACTCCCCGCTTCTGTCTTCCCCTCCCAATGACCACCCTAAAACTAACATCCCCTAAATAAACGGCCAGCACCGGGACAAGGGGCAGCACCGGGACAAGGGGCAGCACCGGGACAAGGGGTAGCACCGGGACAAGGGGCAGCACCGGGACAAGGGGCAGCACCAGGATAAGGGGCAGCACCAGGATAAAGACCAGCACCGGGATAAGGGGCAGCACCGGGACAAGGGGCAGCACCGGGATAAGGGGCAGCACCGGGATAAGGGGCAGCACCGGGACAAGGGGCAGGTCCCGGCTGAGATACTCTGGCAGATCCCGGCTGAGGGACTCTGGCAGGTCCCGGCTGAGGGACTCTGGCAGGTCCCGGCTGAGGGACTCTGGCAGGTCCCGGCTGAGGGACTCTGGCAGGTCCCGGCTGAGGGACTCTGGCAGGTCCCGGCTGAGGGACTCTGGCAGGTCCCGGCTGGACGGCTCTGGCAGGTCCCGGCTGGACGGCTCTGGCAGGCCCCGGCTGGACGGCTCTGGCAGGCCCCGGCTGGACGGCTCTGGCAGGCCCCGGCTGGACGGCTCTGGCAGGCCCCGGCTGGACGGCTCTGGCAGGCCCCGGCTGGACGGCTCTGGCAGGTCCCGGCTGGACGGCTCTGGCAGGTCATAGCAGGACGGCTCTGGCAGGTCATAGCAGGACGGCTCTGGCAGGTCATAGCAGGACGGCTCTGGCAGGTCATAGCAGGACGGCTCTGGCAGGTCATAGCAGGACGGCTCTGGCAGGTCATAGCAGGACGGCTCTGGCAGGTCATAGCAGGACGGCTCTGGCTGGTCATGGCAGGACGGCTCTGTAGGGAGGAGAAGGAGAGACAGCCTGGTGCGTGGTCTAGGCACTGGCTGCGCTGGAGAGGAGGAAACAGCAGGAGAGAGAACCCGGAGAGACAGCCTGGTACGGGGGGCTGCCACCGGAGGACTGGTACATGGAGGTGGCACCGGGTCTACCGGACCGTGAAGGAAGACACGTGCTCTTGAGCACCGAGCCTGCCCAACCTTACCAGGTTGAATGGTGCCCGTAGCCCTGCCAGTGCGGCGAGGTGGAATAGCCCGCACTGGGCTATACTGGCAAACCGGGGACACCACTCGTAAGGCTGGTGCCATGTATGCCGGCCCGAGGAGACGCACTGGTGGCCAGATGCGTTGGGCCGGCTTCATGACATCCAGCTCGATGCCCAACTTAGCCCTCCCAGTGCGGCAAGGTGAATAGCCCGCACTGGGCTAAGCACGCGTACTGGGGACACCGTGCGCTTTACCGCATAACACGGTACCTTACCAGTACGACGCCTTCTACCTCCACGGTAAGCACGGGGAGTTGGCTCGGGTATCCTACCCGGCTTTGCCACACTCCTCGTGTGCCACACTCCTCGTGTGCCCCCCCCCCAAGAAATTTTTGGGTCTGACTCACGGGCTCCCAACCGCGTCGCCGCGCTGCCTCCTCATACCAGCGCCTCTCAGCCTTCGCTGCTTCCAACTCCTCCTTGGGACGGCGATATTCCCCTGGCTGAGCCCAAGGTCCTCTACCGTCCAGGATCTCCTCCCAAGTCCAGGAGTCCTTATTGCTCTGTTGAGCACTCCCTTGCCGCTTGGTCCTAGTTTGGTGGGTGATTCTGTAAGGGCTGTCGCTCTCCTCATCCTCGGACGAGGAGAGGAGAGAAGGATCATCAGACCAAAATGCAGCATTAGGGAAATAAGCCATCTTTTAATTAACACGACGATGGCAACACGAAAAAACAAAACACTTTCAAAAATACAAAACAAGAAAACGACGTAGACGAAAAAACCTGAACATGAACTTCACTTAACTAAAACGTAAAACTCACGGACAGGAACAGACTACATCGAAACGAAACGAACAACCGAACAGTCCCGTATGGTGCAAGACATAACACAGATACGGAAGACAATCACCCACCAACAAACAGTGAGAACACCCTACCTAAATATGACTCTTAATTAGAGGAGAACGCAAAACACCTGCCTCTAATTAAGAGCCATACCAGGCAACCAAAACCAACATAGAAACAGATAACATAGACTGCCCACCCAAAACACATGCCCTGACCATAAACACATACAAAAACAACATAAAACAGGTCAGGACCGTTACACAGGGGCTATATGCAACCTGCATCTATCTCAGCAAACCATGGCAAAGTTGAATTGCAATTATAAACCTACATTTTAGTCAGTAGCCTATTCTTATTGAAATAAACAGTCAATCTCGCAAATAGGCCAGTTATAACGGTTTGTCGGCTTTAACATTTGGCACATAATAACAGCACAATTGTCAGAAAATAGCCCAATATTCGTTTTTTACATTTCGTCGAAGTATTTCTTGCACAGCGATTTCAAGATCCTCTGTCCAACTTTCATCACTTATCCTGTCGGATTTATCTATGGGTATGCACATGCGCAAAGGGAATGCTGATTGGTTGAAAGCCATGGGATATCAGACTGTGTACCACGGGTATGACCAGAACAATTATTTTACTGTTCTATTTATGTTGGTAACCAGTTTATAATAGCAGTAAGGCACCTCAGGGGTTTGTGGTATATGGCCAATATAACACGGATAAGGGCTGTGTCCAAAGAACAGCACTTGGTCGTGGTATATAGGCTATATACCACACCTTGGGCGTTATTGCTTAGTCATAGCAGTCAAAACAAGTTAAATCGACATCCATTGATGGGATATTATCTGGCGGGATCAATAAGGGCAAATTCTCTTTTCTCTTGTGACATATTCTTAAGCTCACAATAATTATTATTTTGATGGAAAACCTAATTTTGCTTCTTAGCCAATATCGTTACAAATTACGCTGATATTCCTTCTTAATTCGCTCAATAACATTATAGAAAAAGGGTTTATTGGATAAATGTGGCAACTTTTCTGTGGCTGGGTTTTGATAGGTCATTAGGCTAGAAAATTTTGCTTGACCTGGCAACCCCGGACTGACCACAACCTTCACCTTTGACCTTATCTGACTGACTCAACCTCCCAGTTTTTGTAGGGAAGGCTGACCCTTGACCTTTTACGTAATAACTTCTTGAGCTTGTCCTTACAGCTTGCACATTATCTAGGCTGTTGGTAATATGTCTCATTTTCACTCTCTGCTGACCTTTGGCCTATTCAAATGTTTTCCTATCCTCATGTGTTGTTCTAATGTCTCAATGTATTTTACTGTTTTCTCTGGTATGTAACACAAACTAACAACACTTGTTATACAAGGAAACATTTTTTTGAAGATTTTGCTTGTTTTACTGATTCATTGTAGCATGTCACAGAGGGAAAATCGGTGTAATTAACTTTTCTTATTATACTGTAAAATTCCTCCAGCATATTGGAATTAGAGTTCAATTCATTTAATTATTTAAGTTCAGTTCGCTGCACAGAAAAAAATATGTAATTGCTTGGCTTTGGGGGAAATGCTCCTAAGCATGATAACTGAAACCATTTGAGTGCATTCATATTAACGGAACCAGCTGGATTCCTCTCCTGACAACCTCCTGTGGCTGTTTTCCATCTAAATGACTGTCATGGGGATACATGCATTATTACGCAGTCAAATCTAACATTTCACTTGTTCTTATTCTAGTCTCAAGATCTGATTTCACTCCCATTGAGGCAGATTACAACCTTGAAATGCAAAACACGTATCTTTTCAGAGTGGAAAGTTCCAGTTATTTTATAGCTTCTTCTTCCTTCTGATTCTTTAGATACTTTTGCCATAGTAATTTAAGCCTTCGACCTTTTAGTGTTAGCCATTTTAGTCTTCGACTTTTTAGTGTTAGCCATTTTAGTCTTAGCCGTGTAGTTCTTTAATTAGCAAAGAAGCTGGGATTTATTCAGGTGGAATGTAGAGGAGGTGGAGTCTAAGTATGGAGCTTCTGGGTTTGATTACAGCCTGAAATAGCCGGAATATTCTTGTATGTTCCGCCTCTGACTTCACTCTTTTACCTACTTCCCCTTAGCTCCCCCTGGCTCACCGTTTGGCCGGGCCAGCGTGAAGAGCATTAAGCTGGACAGCTCATCCTACTTCCGCCGCAAGGAGAGGAGAATGCGTTTCTTCATCCGTCGCATGGTCAAAGCCCAGAGCTTCTACTGGACAGTCCTTTGCCTGGTGGGGCTCAACACACTGTGTGTGGCCATCGTCCACTATGACCAACCTGAGTGGCTCACCACTGCCCTGTGTAAGTCACTCACACGTGTATGTGCATGTAGTCAGTAGGCACACACACACACACAGAAGCATACACACACACGCGCACACTTACATTCACTATCGAATGGATGATTATCGGTAGGTGCCGAATTAAATCAATAATGGCCTTCCATGTGTTCCCCATCCCTCTGGAACCCCAGACCTGGCAGAGTTTGTGTTCCTGGGTCTGTTCCTATCTGAGATGAGCCTGAAGATGTACGGCCTGGGAGCCAGGAACTACTTCCATTCCTCTTTCAACTGCTTCGACTTTGGTGTAAGTCACCATAAATGCTTTTTTGAATAACTTGAAGAGCTAATTATTCTCTATTTCAGATGCTAACTTAACCTGACTTACATGGCCACTGGATCCATTTTCTTACATGAGAATGAAAATGTTGAATTGATTCATTGACAGTGACAGTGATTTGCTGTCCGAGTAGCAAGTAGGAGCTGCTTTGTTACAGTAGTTCTTTCCCCTTTTCTCCACTCCTCCTCTTTTCTCCTCTCCTCTTTTCTCCAATCCTCCTCTTTTCTCCAATCCTCCTCTTTTCTCCTCTCCTCATTTCTCCTCTCCTCGTCTCCACAGGTGATAATAGGGAGTATACTTGAGGTGGTGTGGTCGATGATCAAACCAGGGGCATCCTACGGCATTAGTGTACTGAGGGCTCTTCGTCTGCTCAGGTTGTTCAAGTTTACCAAGTAAGTGAACACGCATTTGAGTCCACACATAGGCCGACACACGCTTGCACTCACTTCCTGTACACTCATACAGGATATCAACATGCATTCAGAATCAACAATAAGCATACATTTTTCCTCAGAGCAAGGTCTGGCGTTGTCCCACTCTGTCTATCAGTGTACAATCCTATTAACCTTTTACTTTAGTGGGCTAAATCAGGGTCACACAGTGTTTCTTGGTAGTCTCAAACAAATCTACTTTGAAACCAAAGTGTACACCTCACACACATGGTTATGGGCTTAAAAACAGAAGACTCCTGTACCATATCAGATATAGAGTTGAAAGGTATTCAATTTAGAGTTTGAATCCCAATATTACACGTTATATTCATCACAGAAGACTAACAAAAAAAATGACAAAAAAAGTTGATTAATTATGAAATTATGAAAACTATTAATAACATTCCACCCATGAGGAAACTAGATTATTTGACTGCAGGAAAAGGCTACTGTTAGGTAGCAGTCATTTTATACTCACTAGATTAGTAATCTTGTGATTCACAACAATATAGGACATTTTTTCTCCCTGCCCATTCACTATCGCCCTCTCTCTCTCTTTCTCTCTCTCTTTCTCTGTCTCTCTCTTTCTATTTCTCTCTCTTTCTCTTCTTCCTTTCTCTTCTCTCTGTTTTCCCCAGGTACTGGAACTCCCTGAGGAACCTGGTGGTGTCTCTGCTCAACTCCATGAAGTCCATTATCAGCTTGCTCTTCCTCCTCTTCCTCTTCATTGTGGTCTTTGCTCTGCTGGGCATGCAGCTTTTTGGAGGACAGTGAGTATTCCCTCCACACTCCTCCATGGAACCTGACCCTTGGCCCCTAACGTTTCACCACTGACTCCTCTCTGGTCCTGTTTCCTAATCTCCCTCCACAACACACACACAGATACACACACTCTCTCTCTCTCTCTCTCTCTCTCTCTCTCTCTCTCTCTCTCTCTCTCTCTCTCTCTCTCTCTCTCTCTCTCTCTCTCTCTCTCTCTCTCTCTCTCTCTCTCTCTCTCTCTCTCTCACTCACTCACTCACTCACTCACTCACTCACTCACTCACTCACTCACTCACTCACTCACTCACTCACTCACTCACTCACTCACTCACTCACTCACTCTCCTCCTACCTCTAACCGTCCCCTAGTCCCTCCCCCTCTTTCTCTAATCCCTGGCCCAGCAATGCAGTGGTGTCAGACACATTGCCACAGCAGGGACCAGAGCAGCGGTGTAGCTTTGATACCAGGCTGTGTAAAACCCCATGTTTTCGGCTGACAATGAAAGCTCCTGATCTGTGCTATGCTGTATTAATCAAAGCCCTGGCTCCAACTCAGCTCTGCCTGACGACAGCCACAGACACACCATCTGCGAGGACGGTTTATAATTTAGGCCAGAGGCCAATCAAAGTAATTTTTTAGTCTGGTTTACACAGTGTCTACGTTGTCATTTGATTTTTACCTCAGCGGCCAATGCTGTTGTGTCTCTCTTGAGTCAAGGTGAGCGACCTTACCCGTTATATCGTTTCCATTGTAGCATGTAAGAGGTAAGAGCACTGAAGGGAAACTCCAGTGTCATATTCTCACTTATCTCCCAGAGTTACAGCGTTGACGGATGCTGCGTTCCCATTGGGCTGTTTGAAGGGAGAAAGAGAGAGTGTTCCCATGGTGCCATGATCAATTTAAACTGGGCAGTTCCGCCATAATGGCCACTACAGTCTGGCCTGATGGATTTGTATGAAAACGCTCTGACGTGCACATGGTGCTCAGCGAGCCTGGATGCATTGTTCTTTTCCTATGTAATCCACCTGTGTCCCGACTCAGTGTAAAACCTCATGGTAGACAGAGACAAGGCATAAATAGACTTCGATTTATGGTTGTGACCATGGTGATTCCAATATTGTTTGTTTAAAACCTATCAAATGTAGAGAACTTGTGGACATGAATAAGAAATGTAGAGACATGAATAAGGGGTCCTTATGGTATAGCTGACCCTGCTCAGTCCTGATTCATTTAGGATTTTAGACAAATTTGACTTAGTTGACCAAATCTTAGGAATCACAAATTTGAGAATATTCTTTAACCCTTTGACGCATACGATCACATATTTGGGATCATTGTTGAGTGGTCCCTGCAACGTATCATCGCAAATATGTGATTAGAACAGTAGCAACAGAACGTATGATGCAACTGTCACGCTCGTCTGAAGAAGAGGACCAAAGCGCAGCGTGGTACGTGTTCATGATAATTCATTCAAACTGAAACAAAATAACAAAGTGAGAACAAAACGAATCCGTTCTGTCTGGTGCAGACACAAAACAGAAAACAACTACCCACAAAACACAGGTGGGAAAAGGTTACCTAAGTATGGTTCTCAATCAGAAACAACGACAGACAGCTGCTTCTGATTGAGAACCACACCCGGCCAAACACACAGAAATAGAAAACATAGAAACAAAACATAGAATGCCCACCCTAAATCACGCCCTGACCAAACCAAAATAGAGACATAAAAAGGATCTCTAAGGTCAGGGTGTGACAGCAACACACGTGTCTAAACAGCAGTGTTGTCTGAAAAGCATCTAAACAATGTTTTGTACTGATGGTAAATATTCACAACTTTATTCCTCAAGTTCACCTTTAATTGTAAAAGATAAATGCGAACATCATCCGATCATCACACGGAACACATCTGCTAAACTCATTCCATAAACCAGTCTAAATAACAGGTTGTGCTGACAAAAAACAAAACATAAGTTTAAGCGACCTAACAGCCAGACCTGTTTACAATGTACCACATCTCTGGTGAGCACAAGGGAGAAATATTGTTTAGAAATGAGATGCGTGTCTGCTAAGCTAACAGCAGCTAAATTACTTACGATGGCAGCCATGTTTGTTTATGTTTGACAAGCGAAATCTCCCTAATCCCAGAATGCCATTCACTATAAGACGCAAATAAACAAAGTCAAAGATGGCTGCGCCATTGCCTAAAAATACAGTACAAATGCATGCCTACTGCGTTGCCTAATCGTAGCGCAAAAGCTGAACAGAGTCGCCAGATACTGTATTGTTTAAACTATTTTACGGGGGTTTGTCAGGGTGTTCATTTAATTTGTGAGGTGGTGTCAAGTCTATGGGAGGTAGAAATGGGTGAAGGTATTGTGGGGGAGAAATATGTTTTTTGACATTTTTGCAAATGTATTAAAAATACAAAACAGAAATAACTTATTTACATAAGTATTCAGACCCTTTGCTATCAGACTCGAAATTGAGCTCAGGTGCATCCTGTTTCCATTGATCATCCTTGAGATGTTTCTACAACTTGATTGGAGCCCACCTGTGGTAAATTCAATTGGTTGGACATGATTTGGAAAAGCCATACACCTGTCTATATAAGGTCCCACAGTTGACAGTGCATGTCAGAGCAAAAACCAACCAATGAGGTCCAAGGAATTGTCTGTAGAGATCCGAGACAGAATTGTGTCAAGGCACAGATCTGGGGAAGGGTACCAAAAAATGTATTCAGCATTGAAAGTCCCCAAGAACACGGTGGCCTCCATAATTCTTAAATGGAAGAAGTTTGGAACCACCAAGACTCTTCCTATAGCAGGCCGCCTGGCCAAACTGAGTAATCGGGGGAGAATGGCCTTGATCAGGGAGGTGAACAAGAACCTGATGGTCACTCTGACAGAGCATTCCACCAATCAGGCCTTTATGGTAGAATGTTCAGACAGATCCCACTCCTCAGTAAAAGGAACATAACAGTCTGCTTGGATTTTGCCAAAAGGCACCTAAAGACACTCAGATCATGAGAAACAGCATTCTCTGGTCTGATTAAACTAAGATTGAAATCTTTGGCCTGAATGCCAAACGTCATGTCTGGAGGAAACCTGGCACCATCCCTATGGTGAAGCATCGTGGTGGCAGCAGCATCATGCTTTGGGGATGTTTTCAGCGGCAGGAACTGGGAGACTAGTTAGGATCGAGGCAAAGATGAACGGAGCAAAGTACAGAGAGATCCTTGAAAACCTGCTCCAGAGCGTGCAGGTTCAGGTTCACCTTTCAACAGGACAACCCTAAACACACAGATCAGACAATGCAGGAGTGGCTTCGGGACAAGTCTCTGAATGTCCTTGAGTGGCCCAGTCAGAGCAGGGATCTGAACTTGATCTAACATCTTTGGAGAGACCTGAAAATAGCTGTGCAGCAACGCTCCCCATCCAACCTGACCGAGCTTGAGAGGATCTGCAGAGAAGAATGGGAGAAACTCCCCAAATACAGATGTGCTAAGCTTGTAGCGTCCTACCCAAGAAGACTCAATGCTAAACTCGCTGTCAAAGGTGCTTCAACAAAGTATTGAGTAAAGGGACTGAATCCTTATGTAAATGTAATATTTCCATATATTTAATTTTTTATTTGCTAATTAAAAAAAAAAAAAAAATGTTTTTGCTTTGTCATTATGGGGTATTGTGTGTAGATTGATGAGCGGAAAAAACAATGTAATACATTTTTTAATAAGACTGTAACGTAACTCAATATGGAAAAAGTAAAGGGGTCTGAATAGTTTCCGAAGGCAGTGTGCATGCAGTATGCTACAGCAGAAAGGACAAAGGCACTTACTTTGATAGGAACGCACACATGTCCAAAGTCCAACAATAATGAAGGCAATGCGGGCGCCAGCCAGAAAATGTGCCAGGGGGAAAAGTTTACAACAGGAAGGGATATAGAGTGCGGCCACAGTCATCTAGAGTATTTTCCAAAAGCACGTAAGGAATACGATATGTAGCACACCAATAAGGTAGCAGGTAGCCTAGAGATTAATCGTTGGGCCAAGAACCAACAGGTCACTGGTTTGAATCCCTGAGCCGAAGAGGTGAAAGGCACTTAACTGTAATTGCTCCTGTAAGTTGCTCTGAAGAGTGTCTGCTGAAATGACCCAAAAAATATGAAACACCATCTCTATCTAATAGAGGAGGTAATAATCAGATGTTTATATGAAAAAAAAACGAATTCCAACTGCATTATCTTTTTTTATCTTATCTTTCTATCCTACCCATTGTTCGTACTAGCATTTGACTTGAGCTTCTCACGTATCCCCTGCTAGCGGTGATGTCCTGCAGACATTCAAATCTCTGCAGAGCAGGAGACTGCTCCCTCAAATGGTTTACTTTCCCTTCATGAATTTTACTGAGAGATTTGTCTGGGGTTGGCTGATAGGGGTGCAACCGCTGCAGTGTATAATCGACTCAATCATTAGCTATCTGAGTATAGATATTGAAGTCTGTTTATGCCTCGTCTCTGTCTCCCTGGTGTTTTTACATGGAGTCGGGACACAGGTTTATTACATAAGACAAGAACAATGGATCCAGACTCATCCATTAACTGAAAAACAAGTTGTTTCGTGCAACACCCCTCTGCGACTTTAACCTTTTTCACGCAAGTTCCTAATATCTCTAACGGTCGCCCCAGCGTGAGTTTTTTTATGAGCAGGATGTCAGACTGCTCTCACTGTTCTAAAATGTGATTGTTACACAACAGGACAGTTAACCCACACTGCCTTCAAACCAAGGCATGCTGCCTGCTAATTATCTATAGGCTATGTTTCAACTTGTCCATTTCAAATCATTTTATTTTGAAACAACATTGTGTTCCACTTCCTCATTAATTCACATAGAAGTAGCCCATTTCACTGTTGCGGACTATTTATGTTTGAGGCTTTACTGAGCCGGACAGACTTCTCTCTTCGACAAGAGCCAAAGCACTTCCCCAGATCAAGTATGTAGACATTTGTGCATCTCTAGTCAGGGGGCCTTGCACAAACTAGAGCATATTCCTCTCATTCTCTACAGAGCAGAGCCAGATGCACATCACGTTGTGCTCTCACAAGCTTCTGTTTGAGGATTGATTAAATGAAGTCCCTGTAGATGCCTTGTGGGAGCGAAACAACATCCAATCCCTATTATCATAGTAAACACTGTGGAGGTCTGCACATCGGCCCCAGAGCATGCTGCGACTGCCACTGCCTCCAGGGTGCAGCCTATGTTAATCTTGCCAACCAAGACAGAGAAAGGGAACGAGGGAACGAGGGAAAAGACCACGGCTGCATATTTGCGGGTGGACAATCCAGCTGATTGAACTTACCACCCCTATACTTACTATCTCTCGCACACACACAAACACACACACACAAACACACACACACACACAAACACACACACACAAACACACACACACAAACACACACACACACAAACACACACACACAAACACACACATATGCACCACCACCACCACTGCTGGTTCTCTAAGCAGGGTAGATCAGGAGTCGTTTATAAAGCTGGTTGCTGTGTTGACCATATTTGCCCTCTTCTCAATCCAACCACTCCTCTAATGCTTTGTCCTCACGCCATCACTTCCATTCGGATGCTCTTCCATCAGTGGCGTATCGCAGGTCCGAGCAAGAGTAGAGAGAAAATGTGCAGAATTATAGCTAATCTCAGGCTATTTTACATATTTTGCCATGAGGCTGAGAGAAAATGTTGCTGTTCATAGCTCAGGGATTCTTGAAAGTGGGGACAGTCTCAAACAAATGTATACAAATATTTGTCTTAATATTAGAAACATTTGAAATATATATTTTGATAGACCAAAGTATCAGCTATCACACCATGTCAACGTCCTAATTATTATATATTTTCTTTCATAAAATGCAACTAACTGGATTTATGTCAACTCTGTCAGACACCATAAAAGGCATTTCATTTTTACAATTATTGTCCAACAAGTGTTTAAAGGCCTTGATTGTTTAATTCTAACATTATATTATTCAAATATGTAATACAAATCTCCAAACGTCTTTTTGTTTGGTTTCATAGCACTTCCAGGGCTAATTTCGTTAGCATTTTGGGATGTAATTCTAGATTTAGAACATAAAACAACATTTAAAAAGCAAACACTGTCCCTTAGTTCTAGCACAGTAAATACTTATAATGTTTAAGCATATGTTGCAGAACACTGATTAAAATATTTGTTATATTGACCAATACATTTTGACAGTGACAGAGTTGACAACAGATACTCAGAACATACATATTTTTGCCTCTAAAAATAAAAGTTGAATTCAAACATTTATAAAATATGGAAATTTATTCATTTGAAAATCCCCAATAAAAACATAGCTGAAGTTAGACACAAATTTTACGGAGTTGACAAAAATAGCATTTTTCTTCTTCATTCAAAGTGTACACACATGTCACGATCGTCTTCTTGAGAAAGAGAGGACCAAGGTGCAGCGCGTGAAAAATACATCTTCTTTTAATGAAGGAAAAAACAAACACTTTTACAAAATGAACAAAACAAACGTGAAGCTAAACCTGAACTAAGTGCACACATGCAACATAGAACATAGACATAGACAATTACCCACAACCACCTAAAGCCTATGGCTGCCTTAAATATGACTCCCAATCAGAGACAACAATAAACAGCTGTCTCTGATTGAGAACCAAATCAGGCAACCATAGACTTTCCTAAACACCTACACTGAACACAATCCCATACATACTAAAAACCCCTTAAACAATACACACACCCTAAACTAGACAAAACACACAAAGACAACCCACCCCAACTCACGCCCTGACCAACTAATTAAATAAAAGAAAAAGGAACAATAGGTCAGGAACGTGACAACACAGGAGTTGCTTTGACTCTTAAACCTAATTAAATGTAACATAGTTGTACCGAAATTCATATTCTATCAGGCAGATGGAGTTGACAGTTTATGGTTAAGACCATGCTGATTCCAATGTCGTTTGTTTAAATCTATCAAAAGTAGAGAACTTTGTTGCACTACATGTATTGAGGACATGAATAAGCAATGTAGAGACATGAATAAGGGGTCCTTATGGTATAGCTGGCCCTGCTCATTCCTGATTCATTTAGGATTTTAGACAAATCTGACAGAATTCACCAAATCTCTGAACGCATTTCTTTGGAATCACAGTTTTGAGAGAAATAAGTCACAGAGGGCTATTGTCACGCTCGTCGAAATGAATGTACCAAGGCATAGCGTGCGTAGAGTTCCACATATTTTAATTAATCGAAACTCACCAAACAAAAATAATCAAGCACAAACGAAATGTGAAGCTAATGGCGTGCACACAGGCAACTAACCAAAAAAACAAGATCCCACTAACTAAAGGTGGAAAAAAGGCTGCCTAAGTATGATCCCCAGTCAGAGACAACGATAGACAGCTGCCTCTGATTGGGAACCATACCCGGCCAACAAAGAAATAGAAAAACTAGAATGCCCACCCAAATCACACCCGACCTAACCAAATAGAGAATTTAAAAGGCTCTCTAAGGTCAGGGCATGACAGCTATTGCAATAAACTACATAAGATGTTTTTTCAGTTAATATCCATTATCGGCATTTTTTAGAATTTTAAACACTTTTTGGGGATTTAAAATTGGGATCCTTTGCTCCGGACAAGGGCATTTCTGGGCATAGAGCAGACATGGAAATTAATAATATTGAAAGTATTACAAATATTTTTCCTTATAAAATTCCCCTAAAAATACATTGAAGATCAAATAATGCAACAAAATCATTTATTTCACAAATAAAAATAGAGTTTCCCCGCCGGACAAGGATTGTCTCAGCTTTCAAGCATATCTGAGCTATTTTCCTGGTATTCTACACATTTTGTCATGATGCTGAGAGAAAATGTTGCACTTTCAAAGTACATTTCCTTTAGTTCTAAACATTTATTTTATGGCTTATGATGTGTTCACATGCTATCTGGGGGGCCCGACCTCTGGGGGCACCCCAACCAAAAAACCTAAACGTAAAGATTGGGGCCCCCAAAGATCATGGGCTCCTGCCTTGAGACGCTACGGAAGTGTGTGCTTCGCAAGTGTCTTTCACTCACACCAGTGCGATCTCTACCAAAGCAATTTCTTAAGTGTACATTGCAAGTCTATCTAGTAATACATTTATAATCACTCATTGGGGTTATCGTGTAACCTTGTCAGAATTTTCGAGCATTCAAAGGGTAAGGGGAAAGCACAACTCAGCATTGAGAAAGCCCATCCTGAATGCCCGTCTCAAATGACACACAAGCATCATATGTCGTATTCTACGCTCATAGACTATAATGCATATTTGGACATGCATATGACTGTATGTAGCGGCTTTTGCAAGTGCTAAGGTAAGTCAATCAACAGTGTTTTCATTGGAGCTATTGTCAAACCACTGACGGTACTGTTTGATAAACAGTACTCCTATGAACATGTTTATCTTGTCTGACTCTGCACACATGTACTGTATAAAATGTAGACACATGATCAGTTGGTCACAGGGGATGGTCAGTGTTCTCCTGTGTTAACAGTGAACGATCATAGTGTCATAGGTAGCATGTATCTGTGCAATGGTGTTTCTTCTTGTTCTGTGGGATAACTATACATCCCTCCATTGTATCTTTATTTCATTCTCTCACTTCTTCACGTCTTCTTCAGTTTCGAGACTGCAGACTCAGGTTTTGTCAGGTTTGTTCCTCAAAAGGGAGGGAGTCATTTTAACATGGGGTTGGGGTTCTTGACGACTTGATAGAGGAACATTTCCTTTGTGTGTGTGGGATTGGTATGGTCATGCAACTGACCTGGATAACATTATGAATGTGTTTGTTGCTACAATGAATCACAACATGTTTACACAAAGTTTATAATCAAATATAAAATCAAATCAGAGTTTATTTCTCACATGTACAGGATACAGCAGGTGTAAACAATATAGTGAAATACATCCAATGTCTTACTCAACAGGTTGGTTATACTAAGTCATATAAAGAAATACACACGAGAAATAATAAAGTACACATGAAAATAGAATAAATACACACGAGAATATACACTTTATATGACAAGGTCAGTATCAGTACCAATCAATGAAAGTGATACTTGT
Source organism: Salvelinus fontinalis (assembly GCF_029448725.1). Taxonomy (NCBI): domain Eukaryota; kingdom Metazoa; phylum Chordata; class Actinopteri; order Salmoniformes; family Salmonidae; genus Salvelinus; species Salvelinus fontinalis. The sequence continues at coordinate 24,203,231 of NC_074674.1, forward strand.
GTCAGTTGTGTACTCAGGGTTAAAGTGACAGCAGGATACAGTTTAAAATACTTGAGCGTGTTTCATTGCTAACAATCTATATTATTTATTTAATCAATTTAAAAGTATCTGTTTCAACCTCTATTCCACTGAGATTTGTATTGCTTGTTATGGAGAAGTTGGACCAGTCTTGTTTTGTGTAAGCTTGTGGTTATACATCAGTGGGTGCTTCAGAAGACATTGATACATGTATGTTGTATTATAGTTAATAGCTATAGTCACAGCTACTGACACAGAGCAGAGGAAAACAGAACATAAAAATAAACTCCAAAACTACCTCTGATGCTCAGGTCTCTTCTACCTGTCCTCATTCTCTGGCTGCGTCCCAAATGGCACCCTATTCTCTTTATAGTGCACTACTATTGACCAGAACCCTATGGGCCCTGGTCAAAAGTAGTGCACTATAAAGGGAATAAGGTGCCATTTGGAACACAATCCCTGTCTGTTTCTCTGCACTATACCATGTAGATAGTTCAGGCGTCACATCAGGAGTGATGTGAAGGCTGGAGCTGTGGACTTGTGTGGCTCCCTCCCTGATGACTTGTGTTTCCTGTTGTTCCATGGCTCTGTATTATTTCATGACTGTCATATAAAACAACCTTCACAACCATCTCCTAGGCCAATCTTTACCTGAAGCCTTGGAACCTTGCACTGTGTTTGGGTCGAGGGGGGGGTGGACTGTGATGTACTGTAACAGTAAAAATAATGCCTGGGTCTTGAGCCCTCTGTGAGGTTTGTTTTCTTACTATGTGCACATAATACTGTCCTGTCATCTCCATAAAGAAATCACTGAAACAATGAAAGTAAAGGGAATCAATCATTGTTCAAAGCAGCGTTTCTCTATGACTGTTGTTGTAATGTGTGGGTATTTTGATGGAATCCTTTCCATGCACAGAAAACATGTTTTGAAGCTTACAGTAGCCTACGGTGCACATGCTATGTGTATGTGTACTCAGACACAACATAGTGGAAAGCTGTTGTTGCGTTGAATTAGTTAGAGCAGGTTTTTTTCCAAAGAGTATGCCTGCCAGTTGATGTCAGTTGGCAGACGTTCAGTAATTCAGGGTTGGTGTAGCGTATCCAATGACTGCAGACGTCATTATAATAGCTCTATACACAACAACACATTGACCCAGTTTGTTTGATGATATTGCCTTGATTAAATTCCTATTTGATTTGCGTTTCACATACAGCACTGTGCTCTGCTGTCCCATTTCATCTGCTGTGACCACTAGGGTCACTACACTCCAACCTGGATGGAAGACAATGTATCTGATTCTGAACGTCCTCTCTGTCATCTCTCAAGCCAGAAGGCTTCAGTGTGACTTGATGTGTTCATTGTTCTTTCTCCAAGGTTTAATTTCGAAGAGGAGACGCCGACGACCAACTTCGATACCTTCCCGGCGGCCATTCTCACCGTCTTCCAGGTACACCGTGTCTCTACTTCTGTCCTTTTATTTAACCAACTTTCCCTTTGGAGCTCTTTCCTTTGGAATGTTGGACTAGTTGAAAGAATTGTGTGTTGAACAAAGATAGTTTGTAATTAGTGGAATGTAGTGGTCTACTCTTTGTTCCTAAATTACTAATCTTTCTATTAGCCTGTGTTAGACTTTTGAAAGTCATAACGGCTGAACTTTTGATGCCGCAGTGTAACTCAATATTTTGTTAATTTATTATGAATTATGAATAATTTGCGTATTCTTCATCTCTCTATGATCAACGTCAGATTCTGACTGGCGAGGATTGGAATGCAGTAATGTATCATGGCATTGAGTCTCAGGGGGGCGTGCGGCGGGGAATGTTCTCCTCGGTCTACTTCATCGTCCTCACACTCTTTGGAAACTGTATCCTCTCTGATCCTAAGTCGTGCCATTGCATGGATATCAGAGATTTTATCTGCATGAAGCGTTTATGGAGTGAAATAGAAATATCTCATGTCATGAAAAAACACTGGAGAGAAGTGCTGCAATGAGAGCTGTACATTTTGAACATTTATTTCTGGGGGGGGGGCATGCTCCCGGACCCCCCTAGAAGGGTTCCCCCAGTGAATTCTGAGTTTGAGTGATACTGTAACCCTTTTTAATGGCATGCCATCTAGTCTGTTGCTGATGGTCAAAGTGTTTGGTTGCAATGTACCATGGCTTAGCCATGAAAGCCACTACTGTTGTGTCAAGTTTTTTCCTGAGCTTAGTTCCAACCAGACACTCTCCTGAACGTCTTTTTGGCTATCGCCGTCGACAACCTCGCCAATGCACAGGAGCTCACCAAGGTAAGGCTGAGGAACGCAAGGAACCATGTCCTACCCTGGGAACCTTTTCTGTTTTTTTTCTGAATAAAATGACCGTTGGTTACCTATCCCTTCTGGTTTATTGGTCCAGGATGAGGAGAAGCAGGAGGAAGAAGCCAATAAGAAGCTGGCCCTGCAGAAGGCCATGGAGGTGAAGGAGGTCAGCCCCATGTCAGCAGCCAACATCTCCATCGCTGTGTAAGTCTAATGTTCCAGTCCCCCCTGCGCTCTCCAAACATGGTCTCTTCCTTTCGTGTTCCCTCCCATTCTGACATCAGCCTGTCGTTATACTGTGAAGAATCAGATATAGCTTGTTCTGCCCTTTGTCAATGTGCTGTTGATGTTGGTGTCTTGGCTCTGAACACTGTCTCAAAGTAGCTCTGTTGTGATATTGCCTCTGTCCATGTGTATTCTCCTAACTACATGATTGACGTGTCTACGGGGCGAAAGGTAGCTTATTGGTAAAGAGCGCTGGGTGAGTAACTGAAACATCGCTGGTTCAAATCCCGGAGCCGACTAGGTGAAAAATCTGGCTGTTAACCCTAACTGCTCCTGTAAGTCGCTCTGGATCAAAGTGTCTCCTAAATGACGAAACTGTAAACTTCTGTGTATATGTTTCTATCTACGTGTGTGCTTTGACTACGATCCTTCTCTTTCCCCCGTCTATGGCAATATCCCCCAATTGCATTGTAATGTTGGTCATGATTGCCTTACAGAACTGGGAGCCCCTCTGTTATCCTCCTCCCATACTGAGGTGGAAGAGGTGACACAGACAATGTCTCAATTGGCACCCTATTCCCTATATGTGCCATGTAGTATACATCACCAATTAGATATTGACAGGAGTGGATGCTTGATCTGAAACTGATCTCCAATCAGCATTCGTTTCCTCGGCCTTTCGCTCTCATTTAGTGAACATCGACATGACTGAGTCATCTACTAGAGTCTGATGGAGTCAGTCAGAACATTGTCAACATCAACAATCTCCTATAACCTAGTTATTGTATCTAACCACACAGCCATGCCCTCTCACCACTGGTATTGGCTTTAGGACTAATTCATCACTTGGCATTAAGGATGCCATTATGCATTAGGTAAGAGATGAGCTTGGCCCTCTATTGATAACATAACGAATATTGACAAAACATTTTGACGGTCAATAAGTCATTGGTTTGTACATGGCCATGCATCAGTAATGTCAGTCTCAGCCCAGGTGGGACACATGGTTTATTAGATGGATATGACATGGCCTCTGTGTCCTGACTGTGACCACAATGACCAGGGCACATATTGATGCAGACCCTCAGAGCAAGAATGCTGATCAGTTTTGTCTTTAAGATCATAATGGATAAGATTATATGGCTAGGAGGGACCTGATCCTAGATCAGCACTCCTACTCGGAGACACATTGTGGATACGGGCCCAGGTCAGAATGGTGGTTAGTTTAAGAAACCAAATCATTAAAAATAATTAATAATTTATCTCTCAATGACAGATGAGCATCTGACCAAATTAACTTCTAATTGGTCCCAATCCCGGATCCGGGAGCCCCCTCATCAGTAAAAAAGCTGACTAGCATAGCCTAGCATAGCGCCACAAGTAAATACTAGCATCTAAATATCATGAAATAACAAGTCCAAGACACCAGATGAAAGATACACATCTTGTGAATCCAGCCATCATTTCTGATTTTTAAAATGTTTTACAGGGAAGACACAATATGTATTTCTATTAGCTAACCACGATAGCAAAAGACATAACTTTTTTTTCTCCACCATTTTTTTACTGCATAGCTAGCTATCACAAATTCGACCAAATAAAGATAGAAATAGTCACTAACCAAGAAACAACTTCATCAGATGACAGTCTGATAACATATTTATTGTATAGCATATGTTTTGTTCGACAAATGTGCATATTTCAGGTATAAATCATAGTTTTACATTGCAGCCACCATCACAACTCTCACCAAAGCAACTAGAATAACTACAGAGAGCAACGTGAATGACCTAAATACTCATCATAAAACATTTCTGAAAAATACACAGCGTACAGCAAATGAAAGACAAAGATTGTAACGGTCCTGACCTGTTTTATGTTGTTTTTGTATGTGTTTAGGTCAGGGCATGTGTTTTGGGTGGGCAGTCTATGTTATCTGTTTCTATGTTGGTTTTGGTTGCCTGGTATGGCTCTTAATTAGAGGCAGGTGTTTTGCGTTCTCCTCTAATTAAGAGTCATATTTAGGTAGGGTGTTCTCACTGTTTGTTTGTGGGTGATTGTCTCCTGTTTTTGTGTCGATGTTACACCATACGGGATTGTTTCGGTTTGTTCGTACGTTCTTTGTAGTAAGTACTTGTTCGTTCGTTCTGCGTGTGTTATGTCAGTTCGTCGTGCTAAGTCTGTCTACTTTCGTTTTGTTATTTTGTTAGTTTACTCAAGTATAGTTTGTTTCGTTTCGTCTTGTAAATAAAATTCATCATGTATTCACAACCCGCTGCGCCTTGGCTCGATCACTACTCCACCTCTTCTTATGAAGAGAGAGAGGAACGCCGTTACAGAATCACCCACCTTTCCAGAGCCAAGCAGCGGAGTAATTGGAGTAAGGGACAGGAAAACAAGGATTTCTGGACTTGGGAGCAGATATTGAATGGAGAAGGTCCCTGGGCTAAGGCAGGAGAGAATCGCCGCTCTCAGGAAGAGAGGGAGGCAGCTAAAACCCAGGAGCGGTGGTTTGAGGAGGCAGCAAGGAGACGTGGCTGGAAGCCCGAAAAGCCATGGGAGCAGCTGGAGGCACTGGGGAGAGCAGAGGCTACCGGAGAGAGGAACCGGAGCTATGAGGGAACGCGTCTGGCACGGAAGCCCAAAAAGCCCGTAAGTAATTCCCAAAAATTTCTTGGGGGGAGGCTAGGAGGTAGTGGGCCTAGGGCAGGTAGGAGACCTGCGCCCACTTCCCAGGCTTACCGTGGAGAGCGGGAGTACGGGCAGGCGCCGTGTTACGCAGTAGAGCGCACGGTGTCTCCTGTACGAGTGCATAGCCCAGTGCGGGTTATTCCACCTCCCCGTACTGGTAGGGCTAGATTGGGTATTGAGCCAGGTGTCATGAGGCCGGCTCAACGCGTCTGGTCTCCAGTGCGTCTCCTCGGGCCGGCATACATGGCACCGGCCTTACGCATGGTTTCCCCGGTTCGCCTACATAGGCCGGTGCGGGTTATTCCACCTCCCCGCACTGGTCGGGCGACCGGGAGCATTCAACCAGGTAAGGTTGGGCAGGCTCAATGCTCAAGAGTGCCAGTACGCCTCCACGGTCCGGTATTTCCGGCGCCACCTCCCCGCCCCAGCCTAGTACCTACAGTGCCTATACTACGCACTAGGCTACCAGTGCGTCTCCTGAGCCCAGTTCCTCCTCCACGCACTCTCTCTGTAGTGCGTGTATCCAGTTCGGTGCCTCCAGTTCCGGCACCACGCACTAAGCCTCCTGTGCGTCTCCAGAGCCCTGAACACACTGTATCTTCTCCCCCTACTAATCCTGATGTGCTTGTCCTCAGCCCGGTGTCACCAGTGCCGGTACCTCGCATCAGGTATAGAGTGGGCTTTGAGAATACAGTGTGCCCTGTTCCTGCTCCCCGCACTAGTAGGAAGGTGCTTATCCTTAGCCCGGTGCCTCCAGTTCCGGCACCACGCACCAGGTCTAGAGTGCGCCGTATCCGGCCAGAGCCATCCGTCTCCCCAGCGCCGTCTGAGCCATCCGTCTGCCATGAGCCTGCAAAGCCGCCCGTCTGCCATGAGCCTGCAAAGCCGCCCGTCTGCCATGAGCCTACAGAGCCGTCCGCCAGACAGGAGCCGCTAGAGCCGCCCGCCAGACAGGAGCCGCTAGAGCCGCCCGCCAGACAGGATCCGCCAGAGCCGCCAACCAGACAGGATCTGCCAGAGCCGCCAACCAGACAGGATCTGCCAGAGCCGCCAACCAGACAGGATCTGCCAGAGCCGCCAGCGAGCCATGAGCAGCCAGAGCCGTCAGAGAGCCATGAGCGTCGAGAGCCGTCAGCCTGCCATGAGCGTCGAGAGCCGTCAGCCTGCCATGAGCGTCGAGAGCCGTCAGCCTGCCATGAGCGTCGAGAGCCGTCAGCCTGCCATGAGCGTCGAGAGCCGTCAGCCTGCCATGAGCGTCGAGAGCCGTCAGCCTGCATAGACCTGCCAGAGTCCCTCAGCCAGGATCTGCCAGAGTATATCAGCCGGGACCTGCCCCTTGTCCCGGTGCTGCCCCTTGTCCCGGTGCTGCCCCTTGTCCCGGTGCTGCCCCTTGTCCCGGTGCTGCCCCTTGTCCCGGTGCTGGCCCTTGTCCCGGTGCTGCCCCTTGTCCCGGTGCTGCCCCTTGTCCCGGTGCTGCCCCTTGTCCCGGTGCTGCCCCTTGTCCCGGTGCTGCCCCTTGTCCCGGTGCTGCCCCTTGTCCCGGTGCTGCCCCTTCTCCTGGTGCTGGCCGTTTATTTAGGGGATGTGAGTTTTAGGGTGGTCATTGGGAGGGGTAGACAGAAGCGGGGGGTGACTATGGTGGTGTGGGGACAGCGTCCAGAGCCGGAGCCACCACCGTGGTCAACTGCCCACCCAGACCCTCCCCTGGACTTTGTGCTGGTGCGCCCGGCGTTCGCACCTTGAGGGGGGGGGGGTTCTGTAACGGTCCTGACCTGTTTTATGTTGTTTTTGTATGTGTTTAGGTCAGGGCATGTGTTTTGGGTGGGCAGTCTATGTTATCTGTTTCTATGTTGGTTTTGGTTGCCTGGTATGGCTCTTAATTAGAGGCAGGTGTTTTGCGTTCTCCTCTAATTAAGAGTCATATTTAGGTAGGGTGTTCTCACTGTTTGTTTGTGGGTGATTGTCTCCTGTTTTTGTGTCGATGTTACACCATACGGGATTGTTTCGGTTTGTTCGTACGTTCTTTGTAGTAAGTACTTGTTCGTTCGTTCTGCGTGTGTTATGTCAGTTCGTCGTGCTAAGTCTGTCTACTTTCGTTTTGTTATTTTGTTAGTTTACTCAAGTATAGTTTGTTTCGTTTCGTCTTGTAAATAAAATTCATCATGTATTCACAACCCGCTGCGCCTTGGCTCGATCACTACTCCACCTCTTCTTATGAAGAGAGAGAGGAACGCCGTTACAAAGATCTTGTGAATCCTGCCAATATTTCAGATTTTTTAAGTGTTTTACAGCGAAAACACAATTTAGCATTATATTAGCTTACTACAATAGCCAACCACACAGCAGCATTGATTCATGCACGTTAGCGATAGCGAATAAACCAGCAAAATATATAAAATTTTTCACTAACCTTCTCAAAACTTCATCAGATGACAGTCCTATAACATCATATTACACAATACATATATTGTTTGTTCGAAAATGTGCATATTTAGCGGCACAAATCGTGGTTATACAATGAGAATAGCAGCCAAGCTGCAAACAAAATGTCGGGAGAAATCTTGGGAGAGGCACCTAATCTAATCAATAACTAATCATAAACTTGACAAAAAAATACAGGTTGGACAGCAAATGAAAGATACATTAGTTCTTAATGCAACCGCTGTGTTAGATTTTTAAAATTAACGTTACTACGACATACAGCGTGCGTTAAAGTGAGACCGCACCGAAATGAATGCCGGAATAGTAGTTTAACATTTTTCAACAGAACAACGAATTAACATCATAAATAGTTCTTACTATTTGATGAGCTTCCATCAGAATCTTGTGCAAGTGGTCCTTTGTCCAGAGGAATCGTTGCTCGGTTGTAGATTGTCGTCTTCAACTTTGGAATTAGCAGTAAACATTAGCCATGTGGCGAAGACGTGCCCAACTCACTATAACGCAGCACAAATGAAATACCGAAAATCGCAATATACTGATATAAACTGATATAACTCGGTTTAAAATAACTACATTATGATGTTTTTAACACCTATATCGAATAAAATCAGAGCCGGATATATCTAAAGCCTATAACGAGAGCTTTTCAGAATGCAATCCTGAGGTCTGTCTTGCGTCATGATGAACGTTGAAAAAAGTGCACACCCGGTTCCAAGAGCTTTTATACGGCCTCAGATCTACCTAGACACACCATTCCAATTCTCACTGCTTACTGACATCTAGGGGAAGGCGTATGCAGTGCATGTCGACCCATAGATTACATGGAAATTTATAAACTGACCCCGGAACAGAGCCCACGATTTGAGATTTTTCAGTTCCTGACAGGAAGTTTGTTGCAAAATGAGTTCTGTTTTACTCACAGATATAATTCAAACGGTTTTAGAAACTAGAGAGTGTTTTCTATCCAATAGTAATAATAATATGCATATTGTACGAGCAATAATTGAGTACGAGGCAGTTTAATTTGGGAACGATTTTTTTTACAAAGTCGAAATGGCGCCCCCCTATTGAGAACAGATTTTAGTTCTAGGTAAACCGAGAATAATAATAAATAAGCACATTTAGATTGATAGCAGCCTACTGTATAAATCCTGATGATTAATTTTGAAGATGCATTTGCCATTATATACTGTAGCAGATTACATTAAGTATCAGATTACATACTGTAACAGACTACATACTGTATCAGATTACATACTGTATCAGACTACATACTGTATCAGATAACATACTGTATCAGAAAACATACTGTATCAGACTGCATACTGTATCAGATTACATACTGTATCAGACTACATACTGTATCAGATAACATACTGTATCAGATTACATACTGTATCCGATTACATACTGTATCCGAAAACATACTGTAACAGACTACATACTGTAACAGATTACATTCTGTAGCAGATTGCATTATCTTCATTTAGATTTTTGTAAAGTAGAATGATTAAACCTTAACGTTGTTCATTTGTTAGTCTATTTCAAAGCTGTGTTGATACGGGCCATTTCTGAGAGAATGTTTTATTTTAGATATCTGCATAATGTGCAATTTTACTAAGCTTTTTACTCTTGATGAAGTGAATGCATAAACACGTTATTCAAAAAAGTAATCATGATGTTTTTAATGAAGACCATTGTCTGTTTAATTGAAAAGTTCACTCTAACATTTGAAAGGCTTTGTAAACCCATTGTGTATTCAACTTTGTAAATCCACTTTGATGCCATTTCTCTCATTACGTTGACTTGTGTTATTTCTTCAGAATGTTTTCAATTTGATGTCTTTGGTAACACTTCAGTGAAGGGGTTTAGTATCTATTTTTAATATTTACCCCAATATCTGCTTCTATTCCACCCCTGGTAGTCACTTGACCGCAGTATGTAACAATGTGTGGTGTACAGTACTACAGCGTAGGGTATTACAGGACTACAAACTATCTATACTGTATAGTGTACACTACTCCCACTGCTGAAGTGTTAACCACTACTGTAGTTGTAGCTCTGTTAGACTAGTCCTTTATGGTCGTGGAGGGGACAGGTGGACAGACAGACACTTTAGGGAGGAGTTTGACTGACGTCCACCTCTCCCCGCCACATCCTTTTGGCTTGTCTTATCCTTTCTCTCGTTTATTTGTCTTTTTGTTTTATTTCTGCATGTGCAGTTTTGTAAAGCAAAATCGAGATGTACTCTCTCGCAGCTCGTCCGTCTCCAGCGTACATTCACCGTGAGTTTTTGCTCTCTGTTAAAATATTCTCACCCCCTACTCTTCTCCTCCCCCATCTCCTCCCACAAACCTGCCTCCCTCTGCTCCCCCGTTTGCCTTGCTCCTTCTCTTCTTTCCCCTCCTTCCAATTCTGACACCCCCTCTTCCTCACCCCATCCACTTCTCCATCTCTCCTTCAGCCTCATGCTCCACCTAGCTTTCCCAATCCGTCTATTCATCACTCTCTCCATGAGTCCTCCGAGTGTTGAGATATGCTTGAAACTGGAGAATCCACTGGTGGCTCACTGGTGGCTGTCACTATAGAGTGAGATTTAAAATAATGACACTTGTCATATTTGTTGAAGTTAAGGCAAAAGAGAGAGTGTGTATGTGCGTACGTACGTGCGCACGTGTGTGTGTGTAAACGCTTGTGTGTGTAATGCATGCGTGTAAATGCGTGTTTGTAAATGTGTGCATGTGTAAATGTGTGTGTGTATTTCTGAATATTGGATATGTAATTGTGCATAGCGCCAGGTTTCGTCTGCACTGTGTTGATGCCTGAAGTGATGAGAGTATAACCTGAGCTTTAGAGTGAATCATTTCTATATAAATATATAATGTCCTTGTGCTCAGTCAATTCCCCAGGCACTTTGGCAGTTTTACAGCTTATATTTTTTTTATGCCCCGGTTTCTCTTTTTCAACACACTATGAGTGAGGGCCAAACTATATAGTACAGTAGCCAAGTGGTAGTCTGCCATACTAGAATTGAATTGGTGACTTAGCCTTACCTGACACTTCGTTCTCATTTGTTACCAATTAGTAACAACACCTATTTCTAAATGTTTTGGTGTGGTGCTGATGGTGCTAGTCTCTCTCTCTCTCTGTGTGTGTGTGTGTGTGTGTGTGTGTGTGTGTGTGTGTGTGTGTGTGTGGGGGGGGGGGGGGGGGGGGTGTGGGGGGGTGTGTGTGTGTGTGGGGGGGTGTGGGGGGGTGTGGGGGTGTGGGGGTGTGGGGGTGTGGGTATTTGTGTGTGTGTGTATTTGTGTGTGTGCGAGAGAGTTTGCGTGTGTGTGTATTTGTGTGTGTGCGAGAGAGTTTGCGTGTGTGTGTATTTGTGTGTGTGCGAGAGAGTTTGCGTGTGTGTGTATTTGTGTGTGTGCGAGAGAGTTTGCGTGTGTGTGTATTTGTGTGTGTGTGAGAGATTTTGCGTGTGTGTGTATTTGTGTGTGTGCGAGAGAGTTTGCGTGTGTGTGTATTTGTGTGTGTGCGAGAGAGTTTGCGTGTGTGTGTATTTGTGTGTGTGCGAGAGAGTTTGCGTGTGTGTGTATTTGTGTGTGTGTGTGTGAGAGAGAGTTTGCGTGTGTGTGTATTTGTGTGTGTGTGTGAGAGAGAGTTTGCGTGTGTGTGTATTTGTGTGTGTGTGTGTGAGAGAGAGTTTGTGTGTGTGAGAGAGAGTTTGTGTGTGTGAGAGCACATATTTCACTAACATGTCTGTTTCTGGCCGATATGTCTCTAATGTCTCTGTCTGTTGCTTGTTTGTATGTCTTACTATGCTTACTTTTGTCTGTTTTATCTACTCCCCCGCCCATCGAGTCTTGAGGTACAGGTGACACCAAGGGGGCAACTTTACTAGTCATACATACATAGGTCTGCATGTACATTCATACTGTACACACAGATTCATATAGTCAACCACATCTAAAAACACATCTACATAGAAAGCTTCATTGAAATGATTGCTTAGGATCATGATTTGTTCATATCGTGATGATGCCATAGAAATCCTATTAGATTTCTAGAGGGGCTATGTCATAAACCCTCAACGTTCCTGAATGGCATGAACATGGCAGCCATTGTGGTGAGGGAGAAATCCAAAGCAGTTGAATTGGAATAAATGGCAGGTGTAACGGTCCTGACCTGTTTTATGTTGTTTTTGTATGTGTTTATGGTCAGGGCGTGTGTTTTGGGTGGGCAGTCTATGTTTTGTATTTCTAGGTTGGGTTTTTGTGTTCGGCCTGGTATGATTCTCAATTAGAGACAGGTGTGTATCGTTTGTCTCTAATTGAGAGTCATACTAAGGCAGCCAGGGTTTCACGTCCAGCCAGGACCTGCCAGAGCCGTCCAGCCAGGACCTGCCAGAGCCGTCCAGCCAGGACCTGCCGGAGTCCCTCAGCCAGGACCTGCCGGAGTCCCTCAGCCCGGACCTGCCGGAGTCCCTCAGCCCGGACCTGCCGGAGTCCCTCAGCCCGGACCTGCCGGAGTCCCTCAGCCCGGACCTGCCGGAGTCCCTCAGCCCGGACCTGCCGGAGTCCCTCAGCCCGGACCTGCCGGAGTCCCTCAGCCCGGACCTGCCGGAGTCCCTCAGCCCGGACCTGCCTGAGTCCCTCAGCCCGGACCTGCCTGAGTCCCTCAGCCAGGACCTGCCGGAGTCCCTCAGCCAGGACCTGCCGGAGTCCCTCAGCCAGGACCTGCCGGAGTCCCTCAGCCAGGACCTGCCGGAGTCCCTCAGCCAGGACCTGCCGGAGTCCCTCAGCCAGGACCTGCCGGAGTCCCTCAGCCAGGACCTGCCGGAGACCCTCAGCCCGGACCTGCCGGAGACCCTCAGCCAGGACCTGCCTGAGTCCCTCAACCAGGACCTGCCGGAGTCCCTCAACCAGGACCTGCCGGAGTCCCTCAGCCAGGACCTGCCGGAGTCCCTCAGCCAGGACCTGCCGGAGTCCCTCAGCCAGTACCTGCCGGAGTCCCTCAGCCAGTACCTGCCGGAGTCCCTCAGCCAGGACCTGCCGGAGTCCCTCAGCCAGGACCTGCCGGAGTCCCTCAGCCAGGACCTGCCGGAGTCCCTCAGCCAGGACCTGCCGCCCCTTATCCCGGTGCTGCCCCTTATCCCGGTGCTGCCCCTTATCCCGGTGCTGCCCCTTATCCCGGTGCTGCCCCTTCATTTAGGTGGTGTTAGTGTGAGGGTGGTCATTGGGAGGGGGATAAAGAAGCGGGGATTGATTATGGTGGGGTGGGGACCTAGCCCTCAGCCTGAGCCACCACCGTGGTCAACTGCCCACCCAGACCCTCCCCTGGACTTTGTGCTGGTGCGCCCGGCGTTCGCACCTTGAGGGGGGGGGGGGTTCTGTAACGGTCCTGACCTGTTTTATGTTGTTTTTGTATGTGTTTATGGTCAGGGCGTGTGTTTTGGGTGGGCAGTCTATGTTTTGTATTTCTAGGTTGGGTTTTTGTGTTCGGCCTGGTATGATTCTCAATTAGAGACAGGTGTGTATCGTTTGTCTCTAATTGAGAGTCATACTAAGGCAGCCAGGGTTTCACTGGGGTTTTGTGGGTGTTTGTTCCTGTGTCCACACATGGACGGTTGAAGGTTAGTCACGTTTGTTGTTTTGTAGTTTTGTAGTGTCTTTTTTGCTGTTTTCATTAAAAGATGGCTTATTTCCCTCAATCCGCATCTTGGTCCTATCCATGCTCCTCCTCGTCTAAGGGGGAGAACAACAATGACTGCCTTTACAGAAACACCCACCACAACAGGACCAAGCGGATTGAGGAGAGAGAAAAGGAACTAAAGCAATGGAGAGAAGAGGAATGGAGTTGGGAACAAATATTCAACGGAGAAGGACCCTGGGCTAAGGTTGGTGTGAATCGCCGCTCGCGGGAGGAGAAGAAGGCAGCCACAGCCCAGGAGCGGTGGATTGAGGAGGCAGCACGTATGAGAGGCTGGAAGCCCGAGAGGCTCACCCAAAAATTTCTTGGGGGGGGCTAAAGGGGAGTGTGGCGAAGCCGGGTTGGATACCTGAGCCAACTCCCCGGGCTTGCCGTGGAGTAAGAGGGCGTCGTACTGGTCAGACACCGTGTTATGCGGTAAAGCGCACGGTGTCCCCAGTACGCGTGCTTAGCCCAGTGCGGGCTATTCCACCTTGCCGCACTGGGAGGGCTAGGTTGGGCATCGAGCCGAGTGCCATGAAACCGGCCCAACGTATCTGGTCTCCAGTACGTCTCCTCGGGCCGGCGTACATGGCACCAGCCTTACAGGTGGTGTCCCCGGTTCGCCTGCATAGCCCAGTGCGGGCTATTCCACCTCGCCGCACTGGCAGGGCTACGGGGACCATTCAACCTGGTAAGGTTGGGGAGGCTCGGTGCTCAAGAGCACGTTTCCTCCTTCACGGTCCGGTATATCCGGCGCCACCTTCCCACCCCAGTTCAGTACCACCAGTGCCTACACCACGCACCAGGCTTCCAGTGCATCTCCAGAGCCCTGTTCCTCTTCCACGCACTCTCCCTATGGTGCGTGTCTCCAGCCCGGTACCTCCAGTTCCGGTACCACGCACCAGGCCTAGAGTGCGCCACGAGAGTCCAGTGTGCCCAGTTCCTGTTCCCCGCACTCGCCCTGAGGTGCGTGCCCTCAGCCCGGTACCTCCAGTTCCGGTACCACGCACCAGGCCTATAGTGCGTCTCAGTCAGCCAGAGCCGTCCTGCCATGACCAGCCAGAGCCGTCCTGCCATGACCAGCCAGAGCCGTCCAGCCAGGACCTGCCAGAGCCGTCCTGCCATGACCTGCCAGAGCCGTCCAGCCAGGACCTGCCAGAGCCGTCCAGCCAGGACCTGCCAGAGCCGTCCAGCCAGGACCTGCCAGAGCCGTCCAGCCAGGACCTGCCAGAGCCGTCCAGCCAGGACCTGCCAGAGCCGTCCAGCCAGGACCTGCCAGAGCCGTCCAGCCAGGACCTGCCAGAGCCGTCCAGCCAGGACCTGCCGGAGTCCCTCAGCCAGGACCTGCCGGAGTCCCTCAGCCAGGACCTGCCGGAGTCCCTCAGCCCGGACCTGCCGGAGTCCCTCAGCCCGGACCTGCCGGAGTCCCTCAGCCCGGACCTGCCGGAGTCCCTCAGCCCGGACCTGCCGGAGTCCCTCAGCCCGGACCTGCCGGAGTCCCTCAGCCCGGACCTGCCGGAGTCCCTCAGCCCGGACCTGCCTGAGTCCCTCAGCCCGGACCTGCCTGAGTCCCTCAGCCCGGACCTGCCTGAGTCCCTCAGCCCGGACCTGCCTGAGTCCCTCAGCCAGGACCTGCCGGAGTCCCTCAGCCAGGACCTGCCGGAGTCCCTCAGCCAGGACCTGCCGGAGACCCTCAGCCCGGACCTGCCGGAGACCCTCAGCCAGGACCTGCCTGAGTCCCTCAACCAGGACCTGCCGGAGTCCCTCAGCCAGGACCTGCCGGAGTCCCTCAGCCAGGACCTGCCGGAGTCCCTCAGCCAGTACCTGCCGGAGTCCCTCAGCCAGTACCTGCCGGAGTCCCTCAGCCAGGACCTGCCGGAGTCCCTCAGCCAGGACCTGCCGGAGTCCCTCAGCCAGGACCTGCCGGAGTCCCTCAGCCAGGACCTGCCGGAGTCCCTCAGCCAGGACCTGCCGGAGTCCCTCAGCCAGGACCTGCCGGAGTCCCTCAGCCAGGACCTGCCGGAGTCCCTCAGCCAGGACCTGCCGCCCCTTATCCCGGTGCTGCCCCTTATCCCGGTGCTGCCCCTTATCCCGGTGCTGCCCCTTATCCCGGTGCTGCCCCTTCATTTAGGTGGTGTTAGTGGGAGGGTGGTCATTGGGAGGGGGATAAAGAAGCGGGGATTGATTATGGTGGGGTGGGGACCTAGCCCTCAGCCTGAGCCACCACCGTGGTCAACTGCCCACCCAGACCCTCCCCTGGAGTTTGTGCTGGTGCGCCCGGCGTTCGCACCTTGAGGGGGGGGGGGTTCTGTAACGGTCCTGACCTGTTTTATGTTGTTTTTGTATGTGTTTATGGTCAGGGCGTGTGTTTTGGGTGGGCAGTCTATGTTTTGTATTTCTAGGTTGGGTTTTTGTGTTCGGCCTGGTATGATTCTCAATTAGAGACAGGTGTGTATCGTTTGTCTCTAATTGAGAGTCATACTAAGGCAGCCAGGGTTTCACTGGGGTTTTGTGGGTGTTTGTTCCTGTGTCCACACATGGACGGTTGAAGGTTAGTCACGTTTGTTGTTTTGTAGTGTCTTGTTTGCTGTTTTCATTAAAAGATGGCTTATTTCCCTCAATCCGCATCTTGGGCCTATCCATGCTCCTCCTCGTCTAAGGGGGAGAACAACAATGACTGCCTTTACAGCAGGAGAGGCACAGGGGATGCATCTCCCGTTTTTACTTACTTAAGTAAGGCATCTGATATATCAGAAATTGTGTAATAGAATTGTCAAATAATTATAAAAACAGTTTACACAGGTTCTCTATGTAAATAGCCTCTAAAATATGTATATATGTTTGTTTTCTTTTAAAGCTGTGAGTGTTATAATATTATACAATATCAGTACTTTATTAATTTACAACTTGTCTAAGTCCTATAATCAACTGATGTCAACCAGTGTTTGGCTGTGGGTTGACTGCATTGTTTGCATGGAATGTCAGCTGCAGGATATTGGCAGTTAATTACAAAAATGATTGGAATCATTCCACCTAAACTGGCTGGCTAGCTAGCTAACATACTGTGCAGATAATCTTCAAATTCATTGTTATACTCAATATCTTATCACAGCACTGGTTGGCCGCCGGCTTACCAACTCAATTACCAAAACCTTTTTTATCCTTAACAACAAGGTTCATGTGCATTCTTGTATTCAAATTCCACATTCTATGGATGTTACCATATCCCATGGCAGAAGGAACACAAAGGGTTACTTGAAATCTATAATTTCTCTCCCATCTCCACACTAACCACTAGATTTTGGCCTTGGTATTAAAGGAAAGATTCACCCATTTCGAATGTTATATTGTTTTTGTACATCTCTAAATGATGTTCTATCGATTCCCGGGGTTTTCAAGTGTATGTAAGCTATTGCCATTCAAGCATGCAGAAATACAGCCGGTATGATGAGTTTTGCATAATATGATGCTAAATGTATCACACTGGCTGTGACAATTAGCATTTTTAAAGTTGTATATCTTGAAAACCTGATTGCTGACATGCACAACATTTTGGGACTGTGTCAACAGTGGACTACTGAAACAAATACCAAAAGATACGTTTTTGAGTGGATTATCCCTTTAAGGTTACTTAAAACCAGACCCACTTTTCCTGTTCTCTGTGTGTATTCAAGTGTTCCAGTCTGTCAGGCAAGATAGCTCACCTTTCAGAGAAATAAAGTAACTACAAAGTCAACATGTGAGGTATTTTTGGATGCTGGTGGTAGCGGGTGGAGATGACAGCTTGCAGACCCATTATGCAGGTCAGTACTGGCTGCTCACAATACTGGAGAATTGTCATCCTTAACTGTTTCCCTCCATAGTAGTAACTCACATGAATCGATGAAGCAGGAAGCATACGCAAGGAGAAAATGACATCACTCATGCAACCCATCACCCATGTTCTCACATGCCTGTTAGGCCTCACAGAAAAGCATCACTATGGCAACCGTGGTCCCTCAGACATGGCCATGGCTGCATTCCAAATGGCACCCTATTCCAAAGTCGACTACGTTTGACCAGGGCTCTGGCCAAAAGTAGTGCACTATATAAGGCTGAGGGTGTCATTTCAGACGCAGCCCATTGTGCACCTGTAGAGGGTTTGGGTGAGCATGTTTAAACTTCACAAATTACAGGTTTCCCTCCCCTTCCCTGTCCATCCACCCTGCAGTAAGGAGCAGCAGAGAGCCAATAAGATGATGTCGGTGTGGGAGCAGCGCACCAACCAGCTGCGTCAAAACAACTTGAGGGGCAGCTCAGAGGCTCTGTTCAATGAGCTGGACCCAGAGGAACGACTGCGTGTCTCCTCCGCCCTCCACCTGCACCCCGATATGAAGACCCACAACGACCGCCCCCTAGTGGTGGAGCCAGGCAATGGGGACAAACCACGACCCCCCAAGGAGGACAGAGATGGAGCAGACCCCCAGCAAGAGGGAGGAGACCCCCACGGCCCACAACTCCGCAAGCACCACCGTCACCGGGAGAGGAATGGGGAGAACGGGGAGAGCAGGCATCACACCCACCACAGCCGCAGTAGGGACCACTACCACCCAGACGGGCCCCGGCCTAAAGAAGGAAAGGTGGAGAGGAGCCATAGTCGAGAGGGGGGCCAGGGCCACAGGCACCATCACCAGGCTGGATCCCCGGAGGAAGGGGTGAACGGAGGGGCGGAGGAGAGGGAGCACCGCCACCACCACTCCCACAGACAGCCCCGAGAAGAGAACGGGGCCCTGGCTAACGGGGCCAGAGTGGAGAGGAAGGGCCGGGGGCACAAGGAGGGGAATGGAGAGGGGAACGGAGAGAGGAGGAGATACCGCTCCCACATGGTCAGGGCCCAGTCAACTCTGGATGGAGAGGAATGCAGAGAGAATGGAAAGAGAGATGGAGACAGGGACCAGGGACACAGGTGAGTGACCAGCGCATTCTCAATGTGCTTTAGTGACCTCTTTTTACTATTGTCATGTCATCACCACAGAGCTTCACTGGACGCTCAAGGGGAGAGCCTAGCCACCAGCCCTGTGCAGCCTCCTGCAGGTCTGCAGGCCGGAGAGAAGCAAGAGGATGCCGACAACCAGAAGAACAGCCACAGAGCCAGCCAGGCAGGCCTCAACAGCAATACTGTCCACATCCCTGTCACCATCACCGCCCCGCCCAGAGAGACCACCATCATACCCAGTCAGTATCCCAGTCATTACCTCTGTCTGTACCCCAGTCAGTATCCCAATCTGTACTCCAGTCTGTACCCCAGTCTGTACCCCAGTCAGTACCCCCGTCAGTACCCTCGTCAGTACCCCAGTCAGTATCCCAGTAAGTACCCCAATCAGTACCCGTCAGTATCCATGTCATTATCCCCGTCAGTAATCCAGTCAGTACCTCAGGCAATACCTCAGTCAGTACCCCAGTTTGTACCCCAGTCAGTATCCCAGTCTGTACCCCAGTCTGTACCCCCGGCAGTACCCCAGTCAGTATCCCAGTCAGTACCCCAGTCAGTACCCCGTCAGTACCCCATCAGTATTCCAGTCTGTACCTCTGTCTGTAACTCGGTCTGTACCTCAGGCAGCACCTCAGTCTGTGCCCCAGGCAGTAACCCAGTCAGTACCTCAGTCTGTACCTCAGTCAGTACCGCAGTCAGTACCCCAGGCAGTATCCCAGTCTGTACCTCAGTCAGTACCTCAGTCAGTACCCCAGGCAGTAACCCAGTCTGTACCCCTGTCAGTACCCCGATCTGTACCCCAGCCAGTATCCCCGTCAGTAATCCAGTCTGTACCTCAGTCGATACCTCAGTCAGTACCTCAGTCAGTACCTCAGTATGTACTCCAGTCTGTACCCCAGTCTGTACCTCAGTCTGTACCTCGGTCAGTACCCCCGTCAGTACCCCGGCAGTACCCCGGCAGTATTCCAGTCTGTACCCCAGTCTGTACCTCAGTCGGTACCTCAGTCAGTACCTCAGGCTGTACCCCAGGCTGTACCCCAGGCAGTACCCCAGTCAGTACCTCAGTCTGTACCTCAGTCAGTACCTCAGTCTGTACCTCAGTCACTACCTCAGTCAGTACCTCTCTCAATACCTCAGTCAGTACCCCCGTCTGTATCTCAGTCTGTATCTCAGTCTGTACCTCAGTCAGTACCTCTCTCAGTACCTCAGTCAGTACCCCAGTCTGTACCTCAGTCTGTACCTCAGTCTGTATCTCAGTCAGTATCTCAGGCTGTACCTCAGTCTGTACCTAAGTCTGTACCTCAGTCAGTACCCCAGTCAGTGCCACACTGTGTTACACTGTGCTCCTGTTAGGCATGGGCTGCAGGGGAAACACTTCAGTCAATATCTCTCTTTCTCTTTCTCTTTCTCTCTCTCTCTCTCTCTCTCTCTCTCTCTCTCTCTCTCCCTCTCTCTCTCTCTCTCTCACTCTCTCTCTATCTGATAGTGAATAACATAGACTGTGAGAGCCTCCCCCTGAACGAGGAGAAGAAGAACTTAGAGGAGGATGAGGAGGAGCTGAAGAACGGCCCCAAACACATTCTACCCTACAGCTCCATGTTTGTGTTCGGGCAGACCAACCCGTAAGTCAGGCCCTGAGATATCGAACCTGCTGGCTCTAATTGATCTTGTTCATATATGTGCAGTATAACAGTGATAGTTCTACCTATAAAGGCAGTAAGACTTTTTCTGCATTACTGTATTGAGTCCAACTCAGTGTTCTGTTAGCGTTTTGGGAGGGTACGTTGAGTGAACTCAGCAAGATGACCTGTGCTTTGCTGTTCAGGGTGCGTCGGCTGTGTCACTACGTGGTGAACCTGCGTTACTTTGAGATGTGTATCCTGTCGGTCATCACCATGAGCAGCATAGCCCTGGCTGCTGAAGACCCTGTACAGGCCAATGCACCCCGCAATAACGTGAGTCCTGCAAGTGCACACACACAGGCCCGCACATGAGCGGGCACGCACACAGGCGGGCACGCACACACACACACACACACACACACACACACACACACACACACACACACACACACACACACACACACACACACACACACACACACACACACACACACTGGGCTACTGGGCTACTGGGTTTTTGGGTCCTTTACAAGTACAGAGGCCTGAGGAGCAGTCCCTACTAGCGCTAAAGGAATTTGGACTTAAATTGCCTCCAAATTCCACAACCCCCTCTGGTCCTCATTCCGACTGACTGACTAACTGACTGACTAGCTGATTCATTAGGCCTGATTGAGCTGACAGAAGCTTCTAGAATTTCTGTTAATATCACCTGACAGTTAGACTGTGTGAGAGTGCACAGTATTTCTGTAAAATATTTTTGAGTTCATTTGGGTCTTCAAAAAGACAGGCTTAACTTATTAGCATTCTAGTGAAGGGCTCAGCTGGAATAAACATGAGCTGAGTGCTGCTAAGGCTATTGCCTGCTTTTTTGATTTAGATTTATTAGGATTCATATTAGTCGTTGCCGATGGCGACAGCTAGTCTTACAGGGGTCTGACACGTAACGGAAAAAGACATTACAGACCAAATATTTTACAATATA
Source organism: Salvelinus fontinalis (assembly GCF_029448725.1). NCBI lineage: Eukaryota > Metazoa > Chordata > Actinopteri > Salmoniformes > Salmonidae > Salvelinus > Salvelinus fontinalis. The sequence goes on from NC_074674.1 coordinate 24,224,173, forward strand.
CATACGTTTCAAAACACGAACGTGTAGTGTGTCTGCATCTATCAGTTCCACATACGTGCCAGTACATACACACAGCAAGTAGATCACATGGGGGAGCGGTGTTGTGCCGCGAGGTCTTGCTTTATTTGTTTTCTGAAACCAGGTTTGCTGTTCACTTGCGCATTTGTGTCTTGGGGAAGAGTAAAGAAGACAGGCTGTGTGACTTCTGACAGACGGTTCAATCGTTTCTCACCGTCATATGTCCTCTTGCAGGTGCTCAAGTATCTGGACTACGTCTTCACGGGAGTGTTCACCTTTGAGATGGTGATTAAGGTGAGAGGTCAATGTCATGCTGGGGAACGTGTTGCAAATGGACATTCAGTTTGAATAGCATACACAGAGGTACTCTCTTAGTTTGCAGCTCAAAATAACTGCACTGCAACGCTGCCTCAAGTTGGAAGGGAGATGTCTGGTTCCTTTTTAAGTACTACATCCAATATCAGGGCTCTTTACTGGAGTGGTAACGTTCATCCCTTGGACACTTATACTGTTTCAGAGGGTGAGATTGCAAACTGTTAGTACTAGTAGTTTAATGTGGATCGTCTTCCCCGTATATTCTATCGTCTTCGACTCTGTGTGTAGATGATAGACCTGGGACTGCTCCTCCATCCTGGTTCATACTTCCGCGACCTCTGGAACATCCTGGACTTTATCGTGGTCAGTGGAGCTCTGGTGGCGTTCGCCTGCTCGTAAGTACACACTTTGACGCACTGTATGTTCCTCTGGCAGCTGTAGAAGGGCTGAAAGTGGCAATCTGTGATTCCGAAAACAACAGCGTCAGTCACCTCACCATTTGTTTTGGTAAACAGCTGAGGGACGGGGGCTGGAGAAATGTAACCTCTCAAATTCGAAGACGGAAACATGGATGCAAGGACTGTTTTAAAACTATAAAGTGTTTGTTTACAATTGGATTGTTTACAAACAATCGAGTAAAACAAGTTGATATTGTGGATTATGGTAGGGTAAGACAGTTGAACAAAGCTCATGAGACAGGGCTGGTGGCGCAGTGGTCCAAGGCACTGCATCGCAGTGCTAGCTGTGCCACCAGAGATTCTGGTGGTCCATGGGGCGGCGCACAATTGGCCCAGCGTCGTCCGGGTCAGGGAGGGTTTGGCCAGCAGGGATATCCTTGTCGCGCACTAGTGACTCCTGTGTCGGGCCGGGTGCAGTGCACGCTGACACATTCGCCAGGTGTACGGTGTTTCCTCCGACACATTAGTGCGGCTGGCTTCCGTTGGATGTGCATTGTATCAAGAAGCAGTGCGGCTAGGTTGGGTTGTGTTTCGGAGGATGCATGGCTCTCGACCTTCGCCTCTCCCGAGTCCGTACGGGAGTTGCAGAGATGAGACAAGACTGTAACTACCAATTGGATACCACGAAATTGGGGAGAAAAAGGGGTAATTTAAAAATAAAAATAATAATACAATTAAAAAAGCTCATGAGACATTTATAAGTTATATTCTTCAAGAATGAATGGCTATATATCATTAATGTACAGTATTATTACTGTTTCAAGGCCTGTTTCAGCCAACAGCACCTCACCCCTACAGTGTGCTCGACAGATTCCCCCCTCACAGTCACACACTGGCTCCCCCTGCTGGCGCACTTACAAATCAAATCAAATCAAACTTTATTTGTCACATGCGCCAAATAAAACGAGTATAGACCTTACCGTGAAATGCTTACTTACAAGCCCTTAACCAACAGTGCAGTCCAAGAAGAGTTAAGAAAATATTTACCAAATAAACTAAAGTATAAAATTATAAAAAGTAACAAAATAAATGAACAATAACGAGGCTTTATACATGGGGTACCAGTACCGAGTCAGTGTGCAGCGGTACAGGTTAGTTGAGGTAACTTGTACATGTAGGTAGGGGGGAAGTGACTATGCATAGATATTAAACAGAGAGTGGCAGCAGTGTACAAAACAAATGGAGGGGGGGGTCAATGTAAATTGTCCGGTGGCCATTTGATTAACAAACATGCCTGTGTTAAAGTCTCTCACTCAAGGCCCAAAAGATTCCCCCAAACATTCTCCAAAGCCAACCTCTCTGTACACCTCTCAGGGGCTCCAAACTCCATTGCCTGTGATTATTGTGTCTCTTCTCTTAGCCTATCATAACCCCCTCCTATCGTGTGTGATTTGAGCAATGAGCGTGAGGTTGATCTGGGGAGAGGGGCACCGGGGGTTCCTCATAGTGCTAATGTATAGCTGTTCCTCTCTCCCTCCCTGGGGAACTGAGACGGAAAGTCATCAGGTGCTTCTATGGCAAGTAACACACACACACACACACACACACACACACACACACACACACACACACACACACACACACACACACACACACACACACACACACACACAAAGACAATACAGGAAGGTGAAAACCAGCCTTTTCAAGCATGCCGACCAGCCATCTGCGTCTCTGGAGTAAAAGGAAATGGTGTTTTCTCTGCCAGCTCCTTCAGTTGTTTTACACCCAGTGGTGTCACGATGGGGCTAATGTGTAATAACCTCTGAAGTAGCAAATTGTACCACATCTGTATTGCTGTTGTTTATCTTCTCAATCCTTCTAGCCTCTTCTCTCTTTTTTCCGGGCAGTAGCCTACTGTGTTTTGAGGGGTTCCTCTGTGGTTTTCTGTGTCGCTGACTCTTGTCTCTTTCCCCTTTCTTTCAAACTGTCCCTCTGTCTTTCTCTTTTGTGGCTTGGATTGCTTTCAGGAGCTTCATGGGGTAATGCCTTTGTGATTGCCTGCTTTCTTGCGTGTCCCTGTCTGTGGCGTCTTTCTTGCCCGGTTACTTGTCTGTCTGTCTTTCACTGCCTGTCCAGTGTATACTGTAGGTATGTAGCGTAGCATGACTGTAGCCAGCAGCCTCACTCTCATTGCTCAGTCCATTTGCTTAACTAGCCTATATATCTATAGATTCACAGTCATTATATTACTGTATATTGTTCTGTTTATTTGCATATGTTCATTGATTTACTCTCCCATTTAAAATTCACACGGTCTCATCATTGCAAGGATATTTTTGCATGGAACAGTAGGTGCGATTGAGATGTGTGTGCGGTCACTGTAGGTGTGTGTGAATGGCTGTCTATATGTTCATAAATCCAAGTGTGTGTGTGTGTGTGTGTGTGTGTGTGTGTGTGTGTGTGTGTGTGTGTGTGTGTGTGTGTGTGTGTGTGTGTGTGTGTGTGTGTGTGTGTGTGTGTGTGTGTGTGTGTGTGTGTGTGTGTGTGTGTGTGTGTGTGTGTGTGTGTGTGTGTGTGTGTGTGTGTGTGTGTGTGTGCTTGTGCATGGTAGTTGTTGTCCCATAATGCTGGCTCAGTATGGTATATATGTGTTCCTCTCCTGGTACTGTGGAATGCTGGGTAGCTGATAGGGAGGTTATCTGGATGATATACTTTCTCTCCCTAGCCTCCATCTCTGAGCTGCTCACTTCCCTGGCAGACAGACAGAGGGATAGATGGCACTCTCAGATGTGTCTTTTGTCGAACGTCATGTCTTCTCTTCCTTGATGCCATCTCACTGTAAAATCTCCTGTCAGAAAAAATAATAATCCCAAATGGCACCCAATTCCCTATATAGTGCACTTATTTTGAAAAGGTCCCATATGGCTCTGGTCAAAGGTAGTGCACTATGTATGGTTTAATTTAGTACGCACCCTGGGTCTTCTTGTCAGAAACAGAAGATAGACAGCCAAAACCCCCTACAGCTGTCATTTTCAGATCAGTCTGAAGGTTTCTTCTCTTTTTTGCTCTTGACTTGAAGTGAGTTAAATGCTTCCGTTTGCTTGTCATTATTTGTCTCTTACTGATGTGTTTCAATGTTCAGTATTACGTCTTAAAGCTAACTAGCTCCAGCCACTATATCGCCTCCTCTCTTCAACAGCGTTATTAATACTGTCTTAAAGTGGCTTAAAGTGTTTATTTTTCTTAGTGTTTCTGTATATTTCTGCCTTTATCTTTGTCTTCATGAAGCAGCCATAATTTCTGTGCTTTCCGTTTGTTCTATGTGGCTTTGTGACGTGTTTGTGTGTGTTCTGTTTATTATTGTTTTCTCTTCATCAGATCGCAACAAAGTGTGGCCAGGTGGGGACCAACACTCTCTCTTATTGACCCCTGACCCCAAAGCCCCATCCTCCGAAAACCTTCCCCATCAACCTCCCCCATCGCGTTCCAATGCTCTCACTCTCTGTCCTGCACTGGGCAGGATACCCGTCCCCCCCTCTTGCCCTCTCTGTGAACCAAGACTCTTCCCAATAGCTTTCAGAAGACAATCACTAATCATATTAAACTCCGTCTCTTGTTGCCATTGTGTGCCGACATGCTAAAGTAAAGAACGGTTATACAATGCCAACATACCCAAGATTTACAGTAAATCAAGTCAATATTAACAAACGGTGTCATCAGAAAGTCACATTTCACATACACACATCCTTACCTCATCAGCATCATCATAAATAGCGAAAGAATTAGTGAGAAGGGCAGATCAGGGAGGGTGAATGTTGTTTCCCCTTCTTGTTTGGCCTTGGGTGGAAACAACAGAAAGAGCAGAAGGTTGGGAATAATACCCACTGAGAGGCAGATGATTGGAAGACAGATACCCCCATCCGTAAACAGGAACTGCTGCGCGCTCTCTTTCGGAAAGGGGCAGCTGAGAACGCTGTAGTCACAGTGACCTAGGATAATCAGGGATGATCTGAGCTACTTTGATGTGAACACACACACACATCCATCCTTTCAGCCCACGGCTCTTCTGAACGCTATTGGGGTACGGTTCACTCGCCATCTAGACGTGTTGAGACCCTGGACTGATGCTGGCGGGGGTTGACTTACCAGATTGCATGCCAGGATAACCAGGTCTTCAGAGCATGACTGTTGCATGCCAGTGTATTAGACCTAAAGCTCCCATTGGATAAGAAAAAGTCAACACGCTCAATCTGTGTGGAACCATGCTTCTGTTTCTTTTCTCTTTACTGAGGTATATTTTGTCCACGGAATTCAAATAGACTAAGTCATTATTGCCTCGGTCCTCACTTGAGATATGTGCATGTACTGTATAGCTCCAGCTGATCTGCCAATCTTCCGACTGATGTCAGTGTGTGATTTATTCAAAGGTGTGTGGTGTGTACTTTAGTTCAGTATGTATCTCAAGTCATGATTCCAAACTGTATAGTGGAATACATTGCACGGCGAGAGGGCGGAAAGAGGGCGCCAGCGGAGTCATGGACAGGTTACACATTTCTCCTTTTTCTGAGTCTCTCAGTCCCCTTTGGGGGAAAGGGAATCAGGGGGGAGAGATGGACCCTAGAGAGCTCTCTACAGATGAGTGCGGTGCCCCAGGGCTTATCAACCTGCTGAGGAGATGTGACCGGACACACACACCAACAAACACGCTCACACACACGCATACACGAATACATTCAGAAGAATGTAAACTCCTAACAAACACACACAAGGAAGGCCACACAAAGAAGCACGTAAACATAAAGCTCACGTAAATACTTAATACAATTTCTGGTTTTCCCTCCTGAGTTTTTCCTGAATGTGGTTCTTTTCGAGACTCAATGTACAGAATCAATGTACAGAATGTATGTTGAGAGTATGGACATTATGTATTGATATTTGTTGCTTAGCCTGCTGCATGCATTTTTACTAAACAGTACATTTTAAATAGTGTGTAGGACGATTAGTACACAGTATGTAGTTTTAGTACGTAGAAGTCAAGACAGATTCCGGACACGGCCGGTGTTGCTAGATTACTGTATTGACTCCACATTCACTGTCATTGACCAATGTCCTTCTGGCTCCTGAGGACAGTACGGTATATTGTCGCTAACAGGTTCTAAATCATTGCTATTTAACCCACCACTGTAGCAAGCACAGCTCCAATGGCTAGGACAGCACTGGTTCCTGCAAAGAAGCGTGTCCCTGATCAGGACTTGCTTCTTTGTGTCTTTTTCTACAACTGTGTATGTCTGTGTTATTCCACAGAAATACCAGTGGATAGTGGATCGTAGTCCTTCGTCCTGTTATGTGATTGTTCCCTGGATAGAAACCCTTTGAATTGCTCTTGAAATGTGATTTACTGTCCTACCCTGTGTTGCTAGGTACAGTATGTTTCTGTAGAATAAGCCCTCTACTCACATGCATGTATTTTACTAACTACTGTACTGTACTCTACTGTGCTCTACTGTACTCTATTAACCACTGAGTATACCTCACTACAACCTGCGGGGATGGAAGGACATTTGATACATGTGTGCCTTAAAGAGAATGTGTGAAGAGAGAGATATTATTAAATATTGTGTGTGCGTGCGTGTGTGTGCGTGCGTGTGTGTGCGTGCGTGTGTGCGACAGAACAGAAGGTAAGGTAGTGGTGAGAGCCTGTGGTCCACAGCAGAATCTTCTCCTTCATTCACTAACTGTGGGCTTGCTCTGTGCAGAGGAACTAAAGGCAAGGACATCAACACCATCAAGTCCCTCAGGGTGCTGCGAGTCCTGAGGCCCCTGAAGACCATTAAACGACTGCCCAAGCTCAAGGTGACTACATCTGCCACCCGTCACCTCCTCTCTGGCAGAGCAGAGAAGCCGCTTCCGTGACCGGTTGACACGTTGCACACACCCACAAACACGCACACACGCTGCAGCGGCAGACGGTGGATTCCCGAACTCGCAAGTGATTGTATGAGAGATAAGTTAATGGGAGAGGATGGCGTGAAGTCATGACTGATATCCCCAGTGTCTATCTTCATATAACAGTTTATCATCCTCCACCCGGCGACTGTTTTTATGTGACAAATGAGAAAAATGCAAATCCGTCTCACTCTCATCAGGACCCCAGCTCCAACTCTGATATTGTCTGAACCAGACTAGACCAAAGTAATTGATGTGTGGAAAGGTAGTTGATCAGACAAAGGTCATGGATCGAACCAAAGACCGCAGCAAATCCTATGAATTGAATTGATGGGTGATTGAGATGATTGAGATTGATCAGTGTTGGCAGGGAGATAAGCCCACTACTCTCTAGCTCTGGTCCAGGGCATTACGTGCCGCTTGCTGATGCTGAAGGCTCAGTGTTGAAGGCTCAGTGTTGAAGGCTCAGTGTTGAAGGCTCAGTGCTGAAGGCTCAGTGCTGAAGGCTCAGTGCTGAAGGCTCAGTGCTGAAGGCTCAGTGTTGAAGGCTCAGTGTTGAAGGCTCAGTGCTGAAGGCTCAGTGCTGAAGGCTCAGTGCTGAAGGCTCAGTGCTGAAGGCTCAGTGCTGAAGGCTCAGTGTTGAAGGCTCAGTGCTGAAGGCTCAGTGTTGAAGGCTCAGTGCTGAAGGCTCAGTGCTGAAGGCTCAGTGCTGAAGGCTCAGTGCTGAAGGCTCAGTGTTGAAGGCTCAGTGCTGAAGGCTCAGCATCAGCAAGCTGCACATAATGCCCTGGACCAGAGCTAACCACTCTCATACAGTTAGATACTTGGACAGTGGCATTTGTGACAGGTTGGTGGAAATACCTTACGTCGCAGAGCAGCTCTGTGAGTTACTGTCTTATTCATCCCCAGCTGATACATATTCATTGGGCTGATTGCATACCTGCCTTGAACCGCAAACCGAGTCAGCAAACCGCAAACTGATCAAGAGTGCTGTGAAGGGACTGTGTGTGTGTGTGTGTGTGTGTGTGTGTGTGTGTGTGTGTGTGTGTGTGTGTGTGTGTGTGTGTGTGTGTGTGTGTGTGTGTGTGTGTGTGTGTGTGTGTGTGTGTGTGTGTGTGTGTGTGTGTGTGTGTGTGTGTGTGTGTGTGTGTGTGTGTGTGGCCGAGTGTTTACATGCATGTCAATGTGAGTTTGAGTGATTGTGTGTCTTTGTCTTCCCCTTCAGGCTGTGTTTGACTGTGTGGTCAACTCTCTGAAGAACGTGCTCAACATCCTCATTGTCTACATGCTCTTCATGTTCATCTTCGCTGTGATCGCTGTGCAGCTGTTCAAGGGCAAGTTCTTCTACTGCACCGACGAGTCTAAAAGTCTGGAGAAGGACTGCAGGTACATTACAGACACTCTTACAGTACTGACACGGACTGGTATTGGATATGAACCCTTGCTAAATAGATACAGTACCAGTCAAAAGTTTGGACACAACTACTCATTCCAACTACTAATTTTTCTTGATTTGTACCATTTTCTACATTGTAGAATAATAGTGAAGACGTCAAAATTATGAAATAACACATATGGAACTATGTAGATTCAAGGCATACCTGTTAATTAAAATGCATTCCAGGTGACTATCTCGTGAAGCTGGTTGAGAGAATGCCAAGCATGTGCAAAGCTGTCATCATGTAACCACTTTTTTGGTTACTACATGATTCCATGTGTTATTTCATAGTTTTGATGTCTTTACTATTATTCTACAGTGTAGAAAATCGTAAAAATAAAGAAAAAACTAACTTTTGACTGGTACTGTAGCTTGAGCCAATTCACCTACAATATTCTAATACACTATTGTGCTATTCTCTCTTTTTTGCTTTCTTTCTCTCTCTCTCTTCTCTCTTTCTCCTTTCTCTCGCTTTCTTTTTCTCTCCCTCCGTCCCCCTCTCTGTCATTCATCAGGGGTAAGTTTCTGGACTATGACCGTGATGACGTGGCTGCCCAGGATCGTGAGTGGAGAAAGTACGAGTTCCATTATGATAACGTGCTGTGGGCCTTCCTCACCCTCTTCACCGTCTCCACCGGGGAGGGCTGGCCAATGTGAGTAGCCCACGCCTCACACCAGCCAATAAGCTGCAGAGAGTGGCTCAGGCCAGCCAATTACTGGAAAGAACCCAGTCACAGGCTAGCCAATCAGCTACACATCACCTACTCACATAACCACAGGGTAGCCAGTCAGCTTCCCGGGCAGACGAGAGGGTTCCAACGGGGTCCATCAACCCCTATTGAACGTACAGAGTGTCCTTCACAAGACGAGCATCCCATTTGACATCCATTTCAAAGGCCAAAGTGCCAATGATATGGGTGAAATAAATGCTCTCAGAGGGAAGCTAGGTGGGGGGAGCTCCAGTGGGAGGTGGGTGTGTGTATGTGTGTGTGTGTATGTGTGTGTTTCTGATTGTGTGCATGCTTGCATTGAGTTAATGTTCAGGGGGAGACAGCGCTAGTCAGAGATACAGTATGTCCCTCATCATTACCCTGATTTATATGGCATGTAGAATCTTCACGGTGTTGGAGTGTCTTATGTGCTCTCCTCAGCTAGTCAGTCATTTTTCATCGCTCTCTCTCTCCCCCTCTGTCGTTCTCTCTTTCTCTTTCCACATCATTAATCCTAAGTAATAATGCAGGGCTACACGGTATAAGTTATGTAAAATGAGTTAACTAGCTGTTGGATTGATCCTTAAATCAAAATGGCTCTATTCCCTGTAACCCAGCGACTAGGGCTTGAGAAAGAATAGCACATCTCTTCACTGTAAACCCCATTACTCAAAACCTTTGTGGAAACCCGTGTTTCCAGCATGCTGGGTATTATTCTAAAGAGCTCCTCCCCCAAACAAGACAAACTGTATGACCAAACAAAATACATTTCAAATAAATAGAACTTTAAAATATATTTTTTCATATAATTTACTTGAAAACATCATAAATGTTTAATGATGAAAAAATATATAATGTAAACAATTACTTAACTAACCTTTGCCTAAACAAATTATACTTTATATGTGATATTACCAAAATAAATGTTTGCTTGAACTCAAAACAGATCAAATGTTGAGAGAAAAATGTAATAATTGTACTTACTAAGAATTTTGAGCAAATGTTCAAAAAAAAACTGAAATACCTTATTTACATAAGTATTCAGACCCTTTGCTATGAGACTCAAAATTGACATGATTTGGAAAGGCACACACCTGTCTATGTAAGGTCCCACAGTTGACAGTGCATGTCAGAGCAAAAACCAAGCCATGAGGTTGAAGGAATTGTCCGTAGAGCTCCGAGACATGATTGTGTCAAGGCACAGATCTGGCGAAGGGTACTAAAAAGTGTCTGCTGCATTGAAGGTTCCCAAGAACACAGTGGCCTCCATCATTCTTTAATGGAAGAAGTTTGGAACCACCGAGAGTCTTCCTAGAGCTGGCCGCCCGGTCAAACTGAGCAATCAGGGGAGAAGGGCCTTGGTCAGGGAGGTGACCAAGAACCCGATGGTCAATCTGACAGTGCTCTGTGAAGATGGGAGCGCCTTCCAGAAGAACAACCTTCTCTGCAGCACTCCACCAATCAGGCCTTTATGGTATAGTGGCCAGACGGAAGCCAATCCTCAGTAAAAGGCACATGACAGCCCGATTGGAGTTTGACAAAAGGCACGTAAAGACTCTCAAACCATGAGAAACATGATTCTCTGCTCTGATGAAACCAAGATTAAACTCTTTGGTCTGAATTCCAAGTGTCACATCTGGAGGAAACCTGGCACCATCCCTACGGTGAAGCATGGTGGTGGCAGCATCATACTGTGGGGATGTTTTTCAGCGGCAGGGACTGGGAGACTAGTCAGGATCAAGGGATAGATGAACGGAGCAAAGTACAGAGAGATCATTGATGAAAACCTGCTCCAGAGCATGCAGTACCTCAGAATGGGGCGATGGTTCACTTTCCAACAGGACAACGGCCTTAAGCATACAGCCAAGACAACGCAGGAGTGGCTTCGGGACAACTCTCTGAATGTCGTTGAGTGGCCGATTGAACCCGATGGAACATCTCTGGAGAGACCTGAAAATAGCTGTGCAGCAACGCTCCGGATCCAACCTGACAGAGCTTGAGAGGATCTGCAGAGAAGAATGGGAGAAACTCCCCAAATACAGATGTGCCAAGCTTGTAGCTTCATACCCAAGAAGACTCATTGCTATAACCGCTGCTAAAGGTGCTTCAACAAAGTACTGAGTAAAGGGTCTGAATACTTATGTAAATGTAATATTTCAGTTTACATTTTTAATCAATTATAAAAAAGTATTTGTCATTATGGGGTATTGTTTTTTTATGAATGGGGGGGGGGGGATGATTTCATCGATTTTAGAATAAGGCTGTAACAAAATGTGGAAAAAGTCAAGGGGTGTGAATACTTTCTGAAGTCACTGATAAGGATGTGTTGTACAAGCATGTTGTGAAATAAAATGGTGAACCTGGTGAGCATTCTTTTACTCCATGCTTTATAATAATATTCCCTGCTGTACTCAGTTATGGGTGGTGACAGATCAATATTGGGCATGCTTTGTTCCAGTGAATGTTCACCATTTTATTTCACAACATGCTTGTACAACACATATCCTTATCAGTGCCTTCAGAAAGTATTTACACCCCTTGACTTTTTTCACATTTTGTTGTGTTACAGCCTGAATTTAATATAAATTACATTTAGATTGTGTGTCATTGGCCTACATACAATACCCCATAATGTCAAAGTGGAATTATGTTTTTAGAATTATTTTTATATATTTTTTTACAAATTAATAAAATATTACAAAATGTCTTTAGTCAGTAAGTGTTCAACCCTTTTGTTATGGCACACCTAAATAAGTTCACGAGTAAATATTTGCTTAACAAGTCACATAATAAGTTGCATGGACTCACTCTGGGTGCAATAATAGTGTTTAACGTGATTTTTGAATGACTCCCACAGACACAATTATCTGTAAGGTCCCTCGGTCGAGCAGTGAATTTCAAACACTGATTCAACCACAAAGACCAAGGAAGTTTTCCGTTGCCTCGCAAAGAAGGGCACATAAAAATAAGCAGACATTGAATATCCCTTTGAGCATGGTGAAGTTGTTAATTACACTATGGATGGTGGATCAATACACCCAGTCACTACAAGATACAGGCGTCCTTTCTAACTCAGTTGCTGCAGAGGAAGGAAGGCCAATAGTGACTTTTAAACAGTTACATAGTTGAATGGCTGTGATAGGTGAAAACTGAGGATGGATCAACAACATTGTAGTTACTCCACAATACTAACCTAAATGACATAGTGAAAAGAAGAAATCCTTACAGAATGCAAATATTCCAAAACATGCAAGCAATAATGCACTAAAGTAAAACAGCAAAGAAATTAGCTTTATGTCCTGAATACACAGCGTTATGTTTGGGGCGAATCCAACACATCACTATTTTCAATCATGGTGGTAGCTGCATCATGTTATGGGTATGCTTCTCACGGGCAAGGACAAGGAAAAAAATTTTGCAAAAAAATAAACGCAATAGAGCTAAGCACAGGCAAAATCCTAGCGGAAAACCTGAGTCAGTCTGCTTTCCAACACACAATTTCACATTTCAACAAGACAATAACCAAACCTAAAACACAAGGCCATTGTCTTGCTTACCAAGACAATAGTCAATGTTCCTGAGTGGCCTAGTTACAGTTTTGGCTTAAAATCGTCTTGACAATCTATGGCAAGACTTGAAAATGGCTGTCTAGCAATGATAAGCAAACAACTTGACAGAGCATGAAGAATTTTAAGAAGAAGAATGTACAAATATTGTACAAATATTGTACAATCAAGGTGTGCGAAGCTCTTAGATACCCAGAAAGACTCACAGCTCTAATCGCTACCAAAGGTGATTCTAACATGTATTGACTCAGGGGTGTAAATAAATTCTGTATTTCATTTTCAATTCATTTGCAAAAAAATTTTTTTTTACTTTGTCATTATGCCATATTGTGTGTAGATGGGTGGGAAAAAACTGACTTCATCAATTTTTAATTCAGGCTGTAACACAACAAAATGTGGAATAAGTCAAGGGGCATGAATACTTTCTGAAGGCACTGTATGTGCCCTCCCTTGGCTGCCATCTGTATTGGCTATAACAGTTAAGCTAGTTAGGATAGGATAAACTGTAATGTCCTCCAGAGGGAAATTGTCTTAGACACCCAATATTGCTGTATACAAAAGCACTGTACATTACTTAACATATGCACAATAGTGGCATGTTTGTCTTCTTAGTTCAGTGTAATTGGCATTGTCTCATGTTTGTGTAGCACCGGGGTGAAGTTTCCTCTAGATATGGTTCTAGGATCAGCTTCCCCTCCCCCAATCCTAACCCTAACCATTAGTGTGAAAAATGCGAAACTGACACAAGTTCAGCCACTAGGGCCACATTTACCCTACCCCTTTTCATCTATAAATGCCTCTGTCTTTGCCTGTTCTCTCCAGGGTCCTAAAGCATTCTGTAGATGCCACCTATGAGGACCAGGGTCCCAACCCAGGCTTCCGTATGGAGACCTCTATCTTCTACGTGGTCTACTTTGTGGTCTTTCCCTTCTTCTTCGTCAACATCTTTGTGGCTCTCATCATCATCACCTTCCAGGAGCAGGGAGACAAGGCCATGTCAGAGTGTAGTCTGGAGAAGAACGAGGTACACAAACACACACACACACACACACACACACACCTTCCAGGAGCAGGGAGACAAGGCCATGTCAGAGTGTAGTCTGGAGAAGAACGAGGGACAGTATGCTGTCTGAACACACGCAGTCACACACAGAGAGAGAAAGACACCACATATACCCAAACACACACACATGGAGAGAAAAACACACACACACAAACACTCAAACCTAGTTGCCTGGTACCCAAAAGGTACTTTTTGATTCAACTTGCAGTCAGTTATTAATACAAGGTCAAGTCATTCCTGCCTCTGATCTGTTGAAACCGGCACAGTGTCGGATCTCTCAACACCTGTCACAGCACCTGTGGACTTTCAGCTGATTTCCTTGCTAGACTGTTCTTTCCCTCAAAACACATCAACACAAAAGAACAGCAACACACCTGTGAAGCAACCAGCCCAGTGTAGTCCATCCAGCTCTCTCTATTTCCTACATCATAGGGAATTCCACTTAGTGTGTCTCAAATGGCACCCTATTCCATTTATGGTGCACTATAAAGGGAATAGGGTGCCATTTGGGACACAGTTCAGTGCTTCAGGTTGGTAAACTACTGGCGAGTGATCAGAGAGACTGGTTTTGCTGCCTTGTGTGAAGATATTAAACACGTCTGGAAACTGTTGGGATGCATGCCAGCGCCTGTGGGACGTTAGTTTTGATGTTTTTCATTTGATTGTACCTTGGTCCTTACTAGGGTTGCAAAATTCCTGGAACTTTCAATAATTTCCCTAGTTTTCCCGAACTCCTGATTGAAAAAAAAAGAAACTGAATTTCTTCCAAGTTTCCGGAATTTTGTAGCCTTAGTTGTTACTTTATGTTTTGCTTTTTTATACTAATAATCAGAGTTTGAACAATATCAGATCTGATTAGGGAGATGAGTGAGTTTCACAAACTCTTACATAAGATACTTCTAAGATAATATTATTATGTTTTCTTATGTACTTTGTTCCCTCCCTCCCTCTATCCTGCCTCATCCCTCTTTGTCTCCCTCTGTCCCTCCGTCCAAACTCCAACACAGAGAGCTTGTATCGACTTTGCCATCAACGCCAAGCCTCTGACGCGCTACATGCCAGCAGACAAGCAGTCGTTTCAGTATAAGATGTGGAAGTTTGTGGTGTCGCCGCCCTTTGAGTACTCCATCATGACCATGATCGCACTCAACACTGTGGTGCTGATGATGAAGGTCAGTGACGCCTCCCACACACCAGGGGCACTGATATTTGGTGGTTGTGAAATCTAATCCTCAATCTGTTGTAAGGGAAAATGTCTACCTTGAGCGGGATAACGTTTGGGAGAGGGTTTTGGAATGAGTAAGCAGTATAATTTGGAAGGATACGTTAAACGTATCCATTGTTGACGTACAAGCTAGTTTTAGGAGCAGCTTCTCTGTTGCTAATACCCTTAACTACATGGCTGATCCAGCCAGGTGTTGACCTGTACAGGTCTGTCAGACTGAGGGACGGTGTTCTACACACAAACACACACACACACACACACAGACAACAGAGTACGCAGAGTACGATGTTAACATTGCATTCCATAAAATAAATCAATGTTTAACATGCTGAGAGTACAATGCAATGATGCATAGAAAACATTCTTGTCTTTCTGCCCATTCATTCAGTTGGCTGTCTCAAACAAAGGACTGGGTAACACATCATATACAGTGATAATGGCGCCGGAGGGGATGGCTGCCGTTTTACGGGCTCCTAACCAACTGTGCTATTTTGTTTGTTTTTTCGCATTGTTTGTAACTCATTTTGTACATAATGTTGCTGCTACCCTCTCTTATGCCCCAAAAAAGCTTGTGGGTCGAGAGTTTCAAGTTCCTTGGTGCCCACATCACCAATGAACTATCATGATCCAAACACACGAAGACAGTTGTGAAGAGGGCACGACAACATCCCCCCCCCCCCCCCCCCCAGGAGACTGAAAAGATCTGGCATGGGTCCCCAGAGCCTCAAGAAGTTCTACAGCTGCACCATTGAGAAGATCCTGACTGGTTGCATCTCCGCCTGGTATGGCAACTGCTCGGCATTTGACCGTAAGGCGCTCCAGAGGGTAGTGCGTACGGCCCAGTACATCACTAGTGCCAAGCTTCCTGGCATCCAGGATCTACAGTATATACTAGTCGCTGTCAGAGGAAGGCCCAAAAAATTGTCAAAGACTCGAGTCACCACCTAGTCAACCAAGTCATAGAATGTTCTCTCTGCTACCGCACGGCAAGCAGTACCGGAGCGCCAAGTCTAGGACCAAAAGGCTACTTAACAGCTTCTACCCACAAGCCATAAGACTGCTGAACAATTTATCAAATGGCCATCCGGACTTGTACTATAGTTGTGTGTGCGTGTGCGTGTGACAGATTGACAGAAAGATGAGGAAAGAGGGGAAGGATCACTTTCACAAGTATTGCAATGGTACAGTATGTCTGTAGGACATTGGAAATGGGCATAACCATTATCATTTCACTCATGTTCAGTGGGAGTAAAAGTTGACCTCTGACGTCTTCCTGACCTCTGCCCTCAGTTTCACGGTGCTCCGGAGCTGTACGAGGCCATGCTGAAGTACCTGAACATCGTGTTCACAGCTCTCTTCACACTGGAGTGCATCCTGAAGATCATCGCTTTTGGACCACTGGTGAGCCTGCATCGCTCCATACACTACTGGAAATGGGCACTATCTATCCAAGCATTTGGGAAAATAGGGTGTAGACTACTTTGGAATCACTAAAGGTGTCCTTTTTGGGAAAAATAGATGACTCTGGTTGGAGTACCACACAAAGAAGGTGCTATCTAGAACCTAAAAGGGTTCTTTGGCTGTCCCCATAGGATAACCCTTTGAAGAACCTTTGTTGGTGCCAGGTACAGTAGAACCCTTTTGGTTCCAGGTAGAACCCTTTCCTCAGAGGGTTTTACATGGAACCCAAAATGGTTCTACCTGGAACCAAAAATGGTTATCCAATGGGGACAGCCGAAGAACCATTTTGGAACCCTTTTTGCTAAGAGTGCAAGGTGGGAAAGAGAGAGAAACAGAGAGGCAAAGATAGAAAAAGGGGGACGTCGGGACAGAGTGATAAATAGAGAG